>NC_084917.1:165000-280468 GCF_949316345.1 Pungitius pungitius
CCATGTGATCGCGTTAGAGGCAGCTAGCTTAGCATAGCAGTGCTAAGTGACCTATATATATATCTATAGATATAGGGGATTACCTGTGATGGGGGCCTCCACCTCGAGCATGCACTTCTCCTGACGGAGGATGGCGGCTCCGTCGTTGATGATCCTCAGAGCGGTCTCCTCCTCCACGCGGCCCTCCTTCACCAGGTGGGCCTTCAGGACCTCCACGCTGGGCCTCCCGTCCACATACAGGTCCTTGACCGACAGGTGGGTCCCAGGGGGGTACGGGACCGCTACAGGGACATAAGGTTATGAAGTGAGGACGTGGACAGTGACTCACACAATGTGTCATCTGGACCCTAAACCAAGTGTTAGTTTCAAGTTGATGGTCCACGCCAGCTCCGCCCTGATGAACACGAACACACACACACACACACACACACACACACACACACACACACACACACACACACACACACACACGCAGACGGGTTCTTCTATGCCGGTGGGGACTTATGCACAGAGGTGAAGCGTGGGGACCTCATTTTTTTTAACAGAATAATGGCATACTTTCAATCAAATCATTTTCCTTAATTTTTTTCAAACCCCAATATCATCTTAAATCTCAAAATTTCTCAAATTTATAGAGTTGAATATTTTTCTGGTTTCTCTATTCCGGTGGGGACCGTCCAATTATGTCATAATACAAAATCACACCAGGGGGCAGTGTTCAAAATGTGTCTCAAACAAGGTAAGGTACTCAATAAAGGGTACTTTTTAGAAACTCTAAGGCACTTAATACATATTTTGTCAATTCATGCTGAATATATACACCATTGAATGTTATAATTGTATAATGACTCATTATCATTGTATAATGACTCATTATCTATGAATATTAAACCCCACTCTATAATATTGTTTGATATATTGCATCTTTATTTTTTTAAACTATGCAGTTTAAAGCATCATGGAGGGGAATGTGTGTATATATATATATATATATATATATATATATATATATATACACAACTGCAGTGCACAACATTTCAACTTTCAAATATTATATAAATATAACAATAACAGAGAGCAATAAGACTACTGTAAACAATGTCTGTAAACGTGCTGGCAGTCCACCAGGAATTTAATCTTCCATCTGATGAAAATGCGGCTTACCTTTTTTTTAATTCTTTTAAATTCAGTTTTTAATATATATTTTGACAACTCATCCCTTGATCGGCCAGTGACGATGTTGTGATGCATTTCTGACCACTGACCACCATTGATGTAGTCCATTAAGGTCCTTTCAACAGCTTCGATTTCCTCTTTGGTCCACTTCTTCTTTGTTTGTGGTGACCCTGAATAACATGAGACAAAAATGTAATGCTGTTAAACAGCAACTACTGAGGCTATAATGACAATAGGTCTTGACTGTACCACTACACACAGTATGACAACCTATAGTTGCAGTAAAGTGAAGTATTTGTAGTAAAGATTCCAGTAAGACAAGAAATAGAACTAGCATATATATTCTCAAAAATGATGTTCTAATATTCGCTTGAAGTTGCTAGTTACAAACATTGAATGCTCCGAGCGAGCTGTGCTGTGTTAACATGGAACATTTCCTTGGCATGAAATGGCAAATGATCAAACTAGGGCCATTTTTACTCGTACGTGATTCAACTAAGTCAATCATCAGGGACTCGGTTCCCCAAAGGTGGATCCGCGCTCAAACTGTCTCGTTAGTTTGAACCAAATGTCAGACATCAGGATAATCGCATGTGCGCGTCATACGTAAGAAAGCGAAAGGCCAAAACAAGGATTTTTAACAGTACAACAACAAATAAACTTAAAAGAGGTGCGTCTTTTTTCTCCGCTCACGAGCAGGAGATGATGATGAACGCATACGAGGAGATAATGTGTATTTCCATCATTTCTGTTGGATGAATTGAACATAATGCACATCTTTTACGTTGTTCATTCTATACGTCATCGCAGGATGTTTATCCCGGGGGAGAAGCCTCCTCCATCTCTAAAGGTGTCTTTTTTTCAGATTTTTCATTGTTTGTGGGGTTTTTCCTGTGCCGATGTGAGGCTTTCTGGAAAGAGGATGCCACACGTGTAGACTGTCAAGCCCTCTGAGGCATATTTGCGATACTGTGCTATACAAAATTAAATGGACCATGTACTTATGGCAGTTAACGTTAAGTGCAGGATTTTTGATGTGTTGCTATGGTGATTTATCCAAACCTGCTTCGGGGAACCGCAAAGCCTGATCTACGTCATCTCATCCTGAAAATTATCCAGCTAACCACGTACGAGGAACAGGGCCCAGTGCATGAAGCTGTTGTAACTTCTAGTCTATTTTATTAAATGCAATATGAAGTCAGTACAGTAGCGTGCAACCCGCAAAGCAGACAATTGTGCCGCTGCTGTATTATTCATTTTCACATTTGAATATCTGTTTTTAACAACTATTCGTATATATTTTTTAATATAGAATATTTGTTGACAGCCCTAATAGATATGTTAGGTGAAAACCTGGAAAAAGAGATTACCTTTTTTGTGTGAGATTCACCAGACCTCTCCAGCCAGCAGCATCTTTTCATCGGAACTACCTTAAAACAAGCAAAATTTAGAATAAGAGACTTTAAATGTATTCATTAATGCAATGAAATAGTTTTGGCGCCCACAGAATGAACACACCTGATATTTTTAAAAAACTCAATTAGGGAATGTGATTGTAAATAAACGTACAGGCAAGGTAAAATGCATGAAAATTAGTCACTTGTCACTGAACTGTGTGTTTTCTTTAAAAGATAAATATTGTATTACTATTTTAGAAATTTCTATAATCCTCACATTTACTTAAACTATTACATTTGGCTTCATGTGGCAGCAGTGAATATCTTTTTCACCAACCAGCTGTCTGTAAACAAAAGGCATCTCTTATACCTCATATTTTAATTTAATACAATTCAATCAATGGGTTACATTTACCCATAGTACACCGTAGGCACCATTCCTAATGTCTCTGGGCCAGGTCCTCATTGTAAATGATAATTGATTCTTAACTAATTTTACCTGATTAAATAAAAAGTCAAATTACACACATCTTTGGACATTGGGGATAGCCTTTAACTCATCATTTTTTTAAATGTATTTATGATTCTTGTCCTGCAGTACTTTCTTTCATCTTTGTTTCATGCTAAATACCAACCTTTGGCAAAATAACCATAGCAACACAAGCTCGCCACTGCTCTGGAAAAAAGGAAGCTGTCTTCCTCATTAATGAAAGAGCGATATTATTTAGATTTACATTTTACAGGGAGAGTTCTCCGAAATCAAAGATCTGTTATGACATCACTTCCTGTACGAGCGTTATCGATGCTGCCGACAAGCAATCATTAATCTACAGGAAGACCTTCGAGATCCGCAAATGGTGGACACATCACGCCGCAGCCGAGCGTTGACGGTCTCACACTGTTGCTCATACTGTACATTGTTTAACAGTTTTGCGATGCAGAGAACACAAGGAAAGCCGCTATGATATATCCGTATTATAATAAGTGATAATTTACAGTTGCTGTTCACATTGACCCAAGCGTTACATATCACTGCGCACGGGAGGGGGAGGGCCGATACGGCCGACTGTTCAGTGACAGCGCGGTTGTTACTCGGCGGGCTGAGCACACTCCGGCGGCAGGCCGCGCCGGACGGGCAGTCGGGCGCCACGACAGGCCAGATTTGGACCGCGAGTTTAACATATGTGAATTGGGCACTCATGGGCCACATAAACTGACGTTGCAGGCCTCGAGTTGGACACGTGTGCTCGAGACTCATGAAATGAGATACACAACGTTTGGTGGCTACCACTATTTAGTGCTGAAAGGCAGCTATTTACTTACCATTTACAATTTCGCTGGTAACCGCGTTATAAAGGCAATAAGGTACTTGAGGCAGTACTTTCTTAGTGTTTCGTACCTTATTGCTTAAATATTAAGTACCTAACTCGTCTATTAATGCTTGATCTGCTATCAACCCAGTGAATATTGTATTTAATAGAATCTAAATTGGTGGGAAACACTATGGTAAAATTGAAGTCAAATATATGTTATAAACTACCTGTAGAAATTAATTACTCTAGCATTGTATTCATTGTGACATTTCTTTTCTATGTGCACAGTCAAGCAGGTTAACAGCCATTTAAGAACCTTAAGATGACATAGCCTACCTGGTTAGTATGTTCACGGTCAAAGGCTCCTTCATTTCTCCGACATCAGCATCTGCAAATATGTAAGCGGATGGAAATGTTATTATGGTGTATGATGAACAAATACCTTCAAAATGAGACATTAAAAAAGAATGTATGTATTTTGCATTTGAAATCCCCATATACTTGTTATATGACCTAAACCTTAACATCATGATCAATTTGGGATTAAAAAAAAGATCTATAGAACCCTAGTTTAGTGTAATATTCCTTTGACTTTCTACAAACACCAATGTACAATCATCTCCTTGTGTCTCCCCTCTCTCACCTGTGCACTTCGAGCTGTCACTACTGGATGGCAAACATGCTCCATCCTCCTAAAAGCACAAGGGACACATTCAGCCAAAGCTATACATCCAACTCATTACAGTACTCTTTTTTTTTATTTTTACTGAAATGCATTAAGTTTATCTGTTATGGAATGCATTATAGTAACATCTACTTCTGTTCTTAACGACAAACATTATATTATCTATCTCAATACCTATGACAATCTGAATTAAAATGCCTATTTATACATGGGTAGATATTACAATCACTCTTTGGGCAAATGGAAAACTGCTTATTAAGTGTTATAGGCCCAAAAGCCACCGTAAGGATACTTAAAATGGTTAAAGGGAAATTAGTTATAATCCAGGTCTTAACGCAGATTAAGTATTACACTCCCTTTGTTGAGCATAATATTCACATTCTGTGTGAAAAGATATTGATAAAACATGAATATATTTATATAGTATATAATAAATAACTAATTAGCTGTCCAGCATTCTATTTCACAACGCGTGCACATGCTGCTGCTTGCACATGCTTGCTTATTGTTAGCTAACATTAGCTGTCCATTTAAGTTGAGTTTAACACATTGCAACAGCTCATTTTATATGGCAGTACATATGAAAATAGTATCAAAGTAAACTTAACAGCACTATTTGTGGTGCTAGTTGCACATGCTTGCTTATTGTTAGCTAACATTAGCTTCCCATCTAAGTTGAGTTTAGCACATTGCAACAGCTCATTTTATATGGCAGTACATATATTAATAGTATCAAAGTAAACGTAAAAAGCACTGTTTTACATTAGAAGCTAGTCCAATAATTAAAAACTCACCATTTCTATCCAGCTTCTGCAGCCAGCACTGTCACGTTGTCTGCTGCTTGGCAGTCTGAGGGAAATGGACGGTAGCAGGTGCTTGGTGGGGGCGTGGCCAGACCGAGGACCCCGCGTGGATGGTAACAGTTCGGTTTTGTGTAAAAAAACGAAACTTAAGGTTCTTAACACAAAACCTGACATTGACTGTCCCCACCGTACCCTCGCCCATCCCCCCACTCCTTCAGTCACCATTAGCTTGAGGGAGCATTGGGGCTCAGCCTGTTCTGCTGGGCCTTGTTAATAACGTAGAAGGGTAATAGTAATTACTAAAACCGAAGGATTACATAAAATACCTGGTGAAGTTGAGACGTTATTACTCAACTAGAATTAAGTATACATTTTAATATGTATTTTATTTAATTTCTAATAAAACTGGAAGCATTTTTGAACAATTAAAAATGTAGACAAACATTGATATTTTAAGAATAAAAACTACAACTACCACATTTACAAGCCCTTGTATTCAGAACAAGTATTTATGTGCAGACATAAATTATGAATTTAGAATGGGAAATAGCATTTAAAAGTGTAGTACTCACACAAGAATACACAAAACGTTTTAGGCGCTAATGATCATATTTCCGGTTTAAGAATAAAGAGTGGGGAGGGGCTGACAATTTTTACAGTCTTCTATGTGGTCTTTAATCAAGGTTTTACGGTAACTCACGCACTGTTCATACCGGCATTATGCCGTAAAAACTGACGTTGCTCTTCGGCAGGCTGCAGCATTTATTTTTACAAGTCATGTAGCGCCCAGCGGTCGGAGCTGCCCTAACTGAAGTGAGTTGTGTACAAGGTACACAGAACTGTGAAGCGCCAGAATCACTGATTGGAGAAGTCAAAGAAAGGGATAGAGCCACCATCCAGGTGCGACTGGGCTCGTGGCAGCAGGTAGATGATGGCGTCATCCACTCCCACATAAGGCAATGCAAATTGCAGAGGGCCCGGTGATGATTTTATCTGGGCTTGAAGGTGGGTCAAGAGCAGCCTCTCCAGCACCTTCATCACATGGGATGTGAGGGCAACTAGTCAGTGGTCATTGAGGCCACGGTGTCTCCTACAGCATCGGGACTGCCTGCTGCTTTAGGTTCAGAATAAGGAGATGTTGGTGGGCTTTAGACAGCTGGATGGCGCAGGTCTTCAGCACCCTGGGGCTGATACCATCAGGAGGCCTTATGTTGCTTCACAAGAGGTTTCAGTATGTACTCTAACTGCCTCACCACATACACCCTTGACCCAATCCCATTTACTCTTCTTCAGACTGAATTTCTTCTCACCATCCCCATCTCTGGTTTCAGGGTGTATTCCAAAAGCTTTCTAGACTGCCAAAGTCAGCCCCCTTTGATGTTGACAACTTCAACCAATTGTCTTCGTATCTGCGCCTATCAGACCCCAACTCAACTGAGACAGCCTGTCTCATATCGAAAGATTTGTCTTACTTATTGCAGTGTTATCTATATACTTTTGTCAAATAGTTTATATCGTTGGCAAGTTATCCATATATATGGGCTTTGGGGGAGGACAACCAAACACCAAATATTCTAGCACCGTTGATTCAATGTAGACATTAATGACACTTTATCGTGCTGCATAATATGTCATGCCATAGCAGGGTAGGAAATTCACATAATATTTAGGCCCCATTCAAGGGCGTAACCATGTATATTGGGGGGGTTAGATTGGTATTTTCTCAATATTTCCTAAAGAATGCATTGTTACGCACTTGGCTTAATGGCGAACAGCACCGAAGGAACGTCGTTACACCCTCTGTTTAATACTTCAGTGGGGGGCTGTCCGACGGGAGGGGTGCGGTAGTTGCGGACTCACGCTCTGTGTCCGCTGGAGAGCGCAGCTCTCCTGTGTATGCGCACGTGTCTGTGTGTGCGCGCAATAGTGTGCCTGCATCCGTCTGGGCGATAGTGCCGCGTGCTGAAAGAGGGAGGGAAATACTGACTTAAATAAATAGAATAGAAGGGTGATGGCTAGCTTGCCACACGGTAGGCTATCGTTTGCTGCTGAGAGGACGGTGTCATCAGAGTGTGTAAATAAATTTTTTCAATCGGCTCAGGAACCGAAACTAAGCACCGAAATCTGCGTTGCATTTCAGTACGGTAGGTACCGCGTAGGAACCGGTGCTATATTAGTACCGGTTCTCGGTACCCAACCCTATAGGAGAGTGGAAATATTTCTCACTGACAGCAGTCTGTGAACCGTTAACTAAGGGTAGCTAGCAAGCCTCATTAGTTGGAATGCATTGATGCATACATAAAAATGGAACTCGCTTTTCAAGACCACACCTGGGACATAACCGTATGTGGAGGCAGGACGGTTAGATATTTCAAACATGGGAGAGCGATAAATGCTAGCTAGCTAAACTGCTAACGAGGCTACTCCTCGTCTGCTGGAGACTTAAACCGGGGTCGAGACGTTGTTCCTTCGGTGTTGTTATTGAGCTGCAGACACGTGAGTTTATTTTCTTACGTGAATGACAGAAGATCATTTTATTCTTTTCGTTTGGTCTTTATTTTACGCAACAAAGCGTCAACTTATATTATTATATATTATATACTATTAATAACCTTTTTCGCGGACCGCAAGAAGGTCCGTCAGTTAATAAGCACGTTGAAAGTTGCGGGCGGACCGGCCGGGTTTAGGGGCGGAGGGGTTCCGCTGGTGGGCGAAACCGCGCACTGAGGAGTGAACAATTGTAATCGTGATGGGGGCTGTAGTATTTGTGAGTGTCCACTGACATTTAATTGTCCAAGTAAAACACGTAGTACTAATATTAGTCATTGGCGCTGTATCCGTCCATCTTTATTATTTCACAAAACCGCGCACCTCTGTGACATCATCAACACATGATGGTTAACTTAACCGGAAGTATCCAGGGGCGTTTTATTTGTTTGAGCATGTGTCCCTATGTTTTAGCATTGCCTCTCTGAACATCACCATGTTTATATCATCCGAACGGCAGGTTCACATGATCTGAATTATTATTGTCTATTGTAATGGACTGACATGTTCTGTGAGCGAGATTACACATTAAGACTTTGTACTTGATGGAATTATTTCCCCTTACACCTACACAATCAGTATTTTTACTTAAGTTAAAAGCTTGAGTTGATACTTCAACAGAAGTATCTATACTTCTACTTGAGTAATGAATGTGAATACTTTTGAAACAACTGGTTATCACCCACTATGTTGCTCGGTTGCCTGGTGACGAAAGGACACGTATTTCTTGTTGTTTTTGCTCCACTTGATAAAGTCAGCAGAAGAATTCCCCGGTAGACAACGACATTGGTTGTTGCTAAATTTGAGGGCCTTTTTCTTTTGGACCTGAGATGGTGACGGAGACTGGATTTGCTCTCTGCGAACTCACAGGTCTGATCAAGAAGTGCTCCTTTTTTCTTTTTAAGAACGTTTGATCCTTCCCGCACACGGAACAACAGTCAAGGCGAGACTCAAAAACATTCAATGGCATTTTTGGCCCCTTTCGTAGTGATATTTGGGGCAAAATGATATTTCTTATGGGCAATTTTTCCCTTTGCCCTCATGTAATTCAGATGCAAAATAGCTCACACTGCAGGCCTTGGTTGATTCCAGGCTAAGGCATCCTACAGTAAAATATGTTTTATATTGATACTATAGCCTAAAAATAACACAGGAAAGCACTTGGGTAAATATACAAGAACACCACCCTAACCATTTTTGATGTTTTAGTTGCATTATTGGGGTGTTATAGATTTTAAATAGTTTACATATATAACAATCAAAAAAGTGTAGCAAACTGTCTGTGATTCAATGGTTGTGACCTGATGAAGTTAAATATTTTAGTGACAACATCAATGACATGGTTAATTTTTGACTTGCAACACAGGCTGATGTATTATGTCACAACCTGGCTCTTTGGGCCATGACAAGATTGGAGTTGTACTGTTTTAAAGAGTTTTAACATCTTCTTTATTTAACATAAGCCAACAAAAAAAAGGTACACGACCACACCACCGGACGTCTGCTGGAGAGAGAAGAGAGAATAAACACTGGGTCTTTTAATCTCAGGGAACCGGGCCCAGGTGCCTTCAATCACCAAACTCAGCCCACAAAATCCCACTGCAAAGCTGCTGCCTCCACAGCAGGGGTCACCACATTTATAAAATGCAAAAATATTGACAGGACTTGGACAGGCCTCTGTTGTGACACCTGCAAATTGGTCCCATTTCAGACCCAGCATGTTTGTGCATGCATCTACCTCCGTGAATAAATCGCTCCCTGTCGTTATCACTTTCATTGAGCGCAGTGCTGCCAGCTCCTCAGTTAGCTCTCGTCCAAAGCCAAGGAGAAGAATAAAAGCACTGCAGCTTTAGTCCATGCATGAGGTAAAATTAGACAAAAATATTTACTTTGTAATTTCCAATCAACCTCTCACGGGCCGGTCACGGACAGCCAAAGGGCCGGATGTGGCCCGCGAGCCATACAATGCCTACCCCTGCTCTATGCAATCCCTCAGCAAGTCAACAACTTGTCATTTATAGTTCACGCAAATATTAACCTAATTAATTTGATATAGAAAGTGTACACATTAAATGGTCATCCATCAAAGCATCTTGCTATATTGATTTAAAGTAAAATGTCTTTTGTACTCCTATTTTGTCTATGGATACAACTCTATACTTGCTTGTCTATTATCATCCATAGCGTTGTGATTGAACAGTGGGCACTGTTTATTAAGACAAGTTATCTGAAAATAAAAGACCTTATTGATCTCTGCAATAATTCATGTTACACTATTCATATGATGAATGAAATCAAATATAGACTATTATTACGATTGTCAATAATATCAATGATGACATACTAATAACAACATATCCTTAAAATAGTATAAAATAAACAGGCAAGAGTTTACATAAAGGCTAGTCTAACATTTTATACATTTGAAATAAACCTTATAATTGTTTTAATGAAATTGATTTTTATTTAATTGAATAATTTGATCAATATCAGTATTAATATTATGTATGTATGAATTTTTTGGTTTATTTATTTGTATACTTTTTATGAAATAAAGCATTTTATTTGTGGTCTGTTTTACCACCATCAAACAGACAGCATTGAAAGTGTATGTTGCGAAAATACCACTTTTGAACCGATAGGGGGCGGTAGTGAGTGGAAAAACAGCGACGCACACTTCAAGAACAGCCAACCTCATGGGGACTGCAGTACCCGTGTGCATCCACTAGGGGCGCATTCAGAAACACACTCACACAGTTTTGTCATGAAATTGATGTTCCAGGGGACCTCAGAAAAAATCATTGGGGGTGTATCTAGACACCATTTTGGAGCTTGTGGGAGGGGTTTGCCCGTGGGGACCTCACTTTAGGTCCCCACGGGGACACAAGTCCCCACCGGTCTGTGTGCAATCAGGTATAGGTCCCCACCGGCATAGAAGAACAAGAGCACACACACACACACACACACACACACACACACACACACACACACACACACACACACACACACACACACACCGGCTACACGCTGATTGACAGGTCTCCAACAGACCATAAAGCAGGAGATGCTTTAGGGCGGGGCTACACGCTGATTGACAGGTTTCTAATAAAACCTTTTCAAAGCAGAAATGCGTGATCAATGTGGAGGTGGACTTCCTGTCAAGCATCAACACATCAGGAGAAAATAGATCCGAGACTCCGATTCATCTACAATGAGGTTTGCTGACGTTGAAGAGGAGGAAAAGGAGGACACAATAAATAAAGGCGTTATCGTGGCCCAGGTTTAAAGTTTTCTTTGCGGGTTCCTTTATCTCGACAGCTGGTGTTTTTGGCTCAAACACAGGCTCCTTTTTCCTTTAGGGGGGAAATGGTTCCAGGGAACAGATCCCTACGTCGTTATTAGTGCTGCTCTTGTTGGAAGGACACGTTTGGCTGCTTGTGGGAACACGAACACGTTTGTTTGCCGCCGTTGGCGTGACCAGACAGGAAGAAGATCACCACCATGACTGCGTGTTCAAAAGTACACCCAAGGTTGTGTGAAAAGTATTTTAGGGCAGGGCTACACGCTGATTGACAGGTCTGTAAGCATCACTCTCACACCCCCCCCCCACCCCAAACTGGTCTAGTTTAGTGCGACTCTCTGAAAGTGAAGCAGGTCACACATTGAACTGGTTCATCACCAGAAACCAGCCACAAGAGACAGTCTCCTTTATGAGGACATCTGGTCCTCTCAGGACCCTCGGGACCCCCACCTCTGGAACATGAAGTCAGGAAGCAACCATCATCTTTACAGCACAAAACACTTCTTCGTATTTCTCAATCGTGTTTGTGAAGCTCATTACATCCGGGTTTGTCCCTTCAGGCCACCGTAGCCGCTGTGGTCAGCAGCCAAATGGGAAGGAAACTAAGACGCTGCTTTGTGCCTCTTTGGCTCTGGTTGGTCAACACCCCAAACACCAGCAGGTCAACACCCCAAACACCAGCAGGTCAACACCCCAAACACCAGGAGGTCAACACCCCAAACACCAGCAGGTCAACACCCCAAACACCAGGAGGTCAACACCCCAAACACCAGCAGGTCAACACCCCAAACACCAGGAGGTCAACACCCCAAACACCAGGAGGTCAACACCCCAAACACCAGGAGGTCAACACCCCAAACACCAGCAGGTCAACACCCCAAACACCAGGAGGTCAACACCCCAAACACCAGGAGGTCAACACCCCAAACACCAGGAGGTCAACACCCCAAACACCAGGAGGTCAACACCCCAAACACCAGGAGGTCAACACCCCAAACACCAGCAGGTCAACACCCCAAACACCAGGAGGTCAACACCCCAAACACCAGGAGGTCAACACCCCAAACACCAGCAGGTCAACACCCCAAACACCAGGAGGTCAACACCCCAAACACCAGGAGGTCAACACCCCAAACACCAGGAGGTCAACACCCCAAACACCAGCAGGTCAACACCCCAAACACCAGGAGGTCAACACCCCAAACACCAGGAGGTCAACACCCCAAACACCAGCAGGTCAACACCCCAAACACCAGGAGGTCAACACCCCAAACACCAGGAGGTCAACACCCCAAACACCAGGAGGTCAACACCCCAAACACCAGGAGGTCAACACCCCAAACACCAGCAGGTCAACACCCCAAACACCAGCAGGTCAACACCCCAAACACCAGGAGGTCAACACCCCAAACACCAGGAGGTCAACACCCCAAACACCAGGAGGTCAACACCCCAAACACCAGCAGGTCAACACCCCAAACACCAGGAGGTCAACACCCCAAACACCAGGAGGTCAACACCCCAAACACCAGCAGGTCAACACCCCAAACACCAGGAGGTCAACACCCCAAACACCAGGAGGTCAACACCCCAAACACCACGTCTTTCAGTTCCTTATTGCAGTGATCACCTTGACCAGGTGTGTGTGCGTCTTAAGGAGGCAGCTTTAACGAGGCGTCGCCCTGCTGATCCTCGTTAGCGGTAAGCCAATCAAACGAGGCCGTTCACCCTGCTGCTGCCAAATTACACGTTGTTGTCATTATTTACGGGGCGATGACCTTCTACTCGTTTTACTTTGTCTCTTGTTGGTGGTCCTCTGTGATCATAAAGTATCACCTCATCTCAAATACCAGGGCAGGAATCACTGAAAATACAAGATCTATTTTAGTGTGGAATCAATCACCCGATCACACCCATTATCGATTACCCCCCAAGACCACTTTGGCTTCTTTTGGTTCTCATTCTAAACTATTCAAATCTCAAAGCTGTGATACATCACCAATCATCATGTATTTAATGGGCAATGCATCATTTACAGCTGCTCCTTTAGTTGGTTTTAAAATAGAAATCTAAACTGATGTGATCGGCTGCTCCCTGAAAACAACAGATTCAAATGAACTGTTAAAATCAATCAACCGATACAGACACGAAACATCTTCTACATGACGTGGTGGAGCCATCTGTTCATTTTACACTACGTTCTTACATGAGATCACTGACCCGTTACATCCCGGGTGCCCCCCCCCCCCTCACAAGGCAGTGATCTGCACCCCGGACCGGACCTCGGAGTCCGGGGGCGTCAAACTCAGCCCAACATCTGGCAGTCGGGACGGCTAAGCTAAGGAGCTAACCCGTAGGCACCGCTCGGATGGATTCACTGCCTCCATCACCCAGTTGTGTCTGGCATGAGCGCGGCGGGGTGTTGTAGCCACAATCAACCCCCAAAACACCGATGAAATGGCCGGTACCGGGGCTTCAGAGTTGCCCTGCCCTCCCCACGTTTAGCTGTCAGCTAGCTCGCGTTAGCTTTGACAGTTAACTTCCTGCCGCCGGGGGATGAAGCGATAAGAAACGCGTCTCACCTTTGATGGGTCGTTCGGTGGTGGACAGTTTGTTTGGGTCTTTGGCCGACATACTTCCTCCTTGTTCGGTTGCAGCTTGGAGAGAAAAATGCTAAATATTTTCGAAATAACGCTACACTTAATAAATTCCTAGCTAGCTAGCTGAAGTGAGCTAGCCGCGCTAGCTTAGTTCAGCAGCAGCTCCGCGGACCGAGCCAAGCCTAGTTAAACCGGACCTGGAGGGGGTGGGGGTGGGGGTAAGGGAGCTGGGGTGGGGGGACAGAGCTCTTCGGACGAACAGATTAAATCTCTTTCACGTCTTCCCTCTCAGCTGCGCGGCTGCAGTGGTGCTGCCGAGCCGCTGTCAGTGTGTCTCAGGCGGATCCGCTGCTCCAGGAAACGGCCCGAGAGCCGCCGACGACGGTGATGCGTTCAGGAGCAGTGCGTCAGATCAGTGCTTCACTTCAGTTAGTTAGTGGTGCACGCTGCTGTTGCTTCTCCATCGTGATCCGAGGTGTCGTTCAGACTCGCGTCAGATTACATTAATCCACCATCAGCCAATTCACTACAACACGGCTCTGACCACGGGGGCGTGTGGGTAATGTAACGTCAGTATTAGTGAGGTAGCGATGCGCCACCTTCACGGTCCCGCTGAGCTGCACGCATTCACTGGATTTACCACGATTACATTTATGGAAGAATTCAGTTTTGTATGAGGTGCTACATAGTCCAGGTGTAGTGTGTAGAGGTGCTACATAGTCCAGGTGTAGTGTGTAGAGGTGCTACATAGTCCAGGTGTAGTGTGTAGTGGTGCTACATAGTCCAGGTGTAGTGTGTAGAGGTGCTACATAGTCCAGGTGTAGTGTGTAGTGGTGCTACATAGTCCAGGTGTAGTGTGTAGTGGTGCTACATAGTCCAGGTGTAGTGTGTAGTGGTGCTACATAGTCCAGTGTTACGGCCACAGCCTTCTGAGTTTGTTTTTGTGCTTATTAATTGGTTTGGCCTTTCTGAGTGCAGGCTCTGCCCCTGCGCAGCTGAGAGCGGTTGCGGTGATGGCTCAGGCGGAGCATATAGAGGGGAGAGCGACTGAGCGCCGGGAGAAGGAGGACACCTGCGAGAGCGCCAGGCCCCGGCCTCAACACCAGGAGACCAGTGTTTTGTGTTCGAGCTACTATTGTGATATATTAATGTGTAAAACGGAGAGGCTGGAGGTTGGAAAACTATAAAAAGAACTTTGCATCGCTTCCTGCCTATCGCGTTTCTTTATGTGGCTGACCCCTCGGCTGAACGAGCCGTCACCTTATCGAGGGGTCCGTAACATAAATGGGGGCTCGTCCGGGATATCTGTGTCCGGATAGTAGCTAAGGAATTCGAGTGATCTAATTTAATTCGGGTGATCCACGTTCTCTGGTTAGACAGAGTAAGCCAGCGGGGCTGTGCTTAGCGCCAGTCCTGACAACGGTTTACTGTTTATTATTTTGCCTTTCTTATTTTAGTTTGTTATTTTTGGAGGTACTCCGGGGGAGAGAGCGATCTCTTAATCGGTACCCTCTGAAGACTAGAGAGGAAAAGTTAGCTTTATGGGTTAGGTAAGTAGGCCCAGAGAATGTTGGATTATCCTGATTATTTCTGCATATTGTTGTTTAAAAATGGCAACGTTTGAGTTAAGCCGATTTATAGATCAACCAAATGTTGAAGTTTTAGGGACATGTCGAAAAAGTGATTTGTCTCTTATTGCTCAACATTATGGGATTCCTTTTTCTAGAACACTAAGAAAAGCAGAGTTAAAAGATTGTTTAGTAGCTGGCTTGGTTAATAAAGGTGTTTTTTCGGCCATGGAGTCTAGTCCCACTGTAGCGGCGGAGTTGGAGGCACCAGCTGCTGCGGGAACTTCGCCTTTACGCGTATCGCGTGGTGGTCCAGTAACTCCCTTGGTGGGGGTTGGTGCGGAGGAAGGTTTAGCCTACTCGATGCCTAAATTTGAGCCTCTTTCTCTTTCCACAGAATCAACAGGGAGTCGCTCAGATGCACGTCTAAAACTACGTTTAGCACGGCTGCAGTTGGAGACCCAGGACCGAGCTCAGGCAAGGCAAGATGACTTGAAGCGTCAGATCGAAATGTATCGAATTGATGCTGATACCAAAGTACGACTGCGGGAGTTGGAGTTACAGGCTGCGCCCGAGGTACCAAAGAAATCTACTGTCAAAACATCTCTGGTCGAAGGTGATCCCGTTACGTCGCCTGGTCCATCACCGTCGGGAGGCGTTGACGAACCAGTTGGTACTGGTGGTGATTCGGTAGCGCCGTTTTCAACACATTTTGACGTGGCTAAAAACATCTCGATCGTTCCACCCTTCCGGGAAAAGGAAGTGGAAGCTTATTTTCAAGCTTTTGAACGAGTGGCGTTAGCTTTAGGATGGCCAAACGCGGTTTGGGCACTAATGTTGCAATGTAAACTCTCAGGTAAGGCGCAGGAGGTATGTGCATCTCTCTCGTTAGAGGAAAGCGTACAGTATGAAGCCGTGAAAGCTGCAATTTTACGGGCATACGAACTTGTTCCTGAGCATTACCGACAACGGTTCCGTACCTCGAAAAGGGGCACGTCGCAAACGTATGTTGAATTCGCTCGGGAAAAAGGCATCTTATTCGATCGCTGGACCAAGGCGTGCAAGGTAACTGACTATAACTCTTTGCGAGAGCTGTTGCTGATCGAAGAATTTAAGAACTGTGTTCCTGAACGTACTGCATTGTATCTGAACGAACAAAAAGTCAGCACTGTTCAGCAGGCTGCGGTGTTAGCTGACGACTATGCTTTAATGCACAAAACGGTGTTTTATAAGCGTCCGTCTGATTCTGGGGGTTCCGCCGTGAAGGAGAACGAAAATCTTTCCGACTCGAGAAGTAAATGGAGTCCTCCCAGTCCGAAATCTAATCGAGAATGCAGTTACTGTCACAAAATGGGTCATAGTATGGCTGAGTGTCGTACGTTGAAACGTAAATAAGAACGACAAGATTCTTCATCTTTTCAACCGCGAGGCTCGGTGTTGGTGAAAACTTTGTCTCCGGCGGTTGCAGTGTCCCCCACGACCCCAGACAGCTGTTTCAAGCCGTTCATATTCCGCGGTTTTGTTTCAGTAGGTGAGAGGGGCGAGGATCGAAAACCGGTAAGAATTCTCCGGGATACAGGGGGGTCTCAGTCCTTCATATTAGCAGATGTTCTGGATTTTGGTGTTGATTCCGCGTGTAATACCAGCACGGTGGTGCAGGGTATTGAAATGGGTTTTGTGACTGTCCCGTTGCATCGGGTGCACGTTTCGTCTGAGTTGGCGTCTGGATGTTTTGAGGTGGCAGTGCGTCCCTCGCTACCTGTGAGAGGCGTTGACTTTATCATGGGTAACGATATAGCTGGGGGTAAAGTCATGCCGGTGGTGCAAGTGGTCGACGTCCCGCACAACGACTCTCAGGCGGATGTGCTTGCTAGAAACCTGCCAGGGGTGTTTAGCGCCGTGGTGACACGAGCCCAAGCAAAACATGACCTTCAGGAAAGTAATATACTCTGCGATTCTGTGTTTCCCAAGATTCTGGGAACTGACGTGCTGGCTGATCCTCCAGAGCCGCCCAAAACGACTCCAGGGTCAGCTAGGAGCTTTGATCTCATTACTAATTTGCTTGTTTCGCGCGAAACTCTGATTGAAGCGCAGCGAGAAGATTTATCTTTAACTCCATGTCGGGCGAGTGCTGAAAAGGGGAAAATATCGCTGCGTAATCACCAGTTTTACTGGCACGATAAGGTGCTAATGCGTCACTGGAGTCGATCGCTAAATCCTGGGCAGCAAGACGATTGGAATGTGGTGCATCAAATTGTGGTGCCCTCGAAGTTTCGATCACAGGTCTTAGAACTGGCCCATGACCATCCTTGGTCCGGACACCTCGGTATCACTAAAACCTATAACCGGGTGCTCCAGCATTTCTTTTGGCCAGGTTTAAAAACTGATGTTGCACAATACTGCAAAACCTGTCACATCTGTCAGGTCAATGGGAAGCCTAATCAAGTTGTGCCGCCGGCTCCCCTCTGTCCTATTCCTGCCGTCGGCGAACCATTCGAGCGCGTGCTAGTTGATTGTGTCGGTCCACTCCCTCGTGCTAAGTCCGGGTGCCAATACTTGTTAACAATCATGTGCGTCGCGACACGCTTTCCGGAAGCCATCCCGTTACGTAACATCACGGCCAAGACGGTAACTAAGGCACTAACAAAATTCTTTACCACCTTTGGGTTGCCGAAAACGGTCCAAACCGATCAGGGTTCAAACTTTATGTCTCGCGTTTTCTGTACGTCCTTAAAGGCTCTTGGAGTGGCTCATGTCGTCGCAAGTGCCTACCACCCTGAGTCGCAAGGAGCTTTAGAACGGTGGCATCAGACGTTAAAATCCGCACTTCGCAAGTATTGCACCGAGACTGGAAAGGAATGGGATGATGGGGTCCCGTTAGTTTTATTTGCAGTGCGTGAGGCAAGACAGGACTATCTCGGGTTCAGTCCGGCTGAGCTCGTGTTCGGGCATGATGTCCGGGTCCTTTAAAAATGCTAAAGGAAGAGTTTCTCGATAGAGGTTTGTCCGCGAAAACAAACGTTCTCCAGTTGGTCTCACGTACTCGGGAACGTTTGCGAGACGCCTGTAATACGGCGAAGGAAGCGCTTTCATTGTCGCAAAAGAAGATGAAGAAACGCTTTGATACAAAAGCGGTGGTGCGTCGTTTCCTGCCTGGAGATAAAGTTCTCGTGTTGTTCCCCATTCATGGGACCACTCTCTCGGCCCGTTTTTCGGGTCCGTACGTGATCAAGGGTAAGTTGAATGAAACTAACTATATCTTGTACACTCCAGAACGGAGGCGAAAAACACGTGTATGTCACATAAATATGTTGAAACCCTATTAATGTCGTGTTGAACCGAAAGCGACCACCCCTGACGATCCGGTAGCTAAGGTACCCACCGAGCAGGTCTCATTGGTAACTTATGCTTTACCTGCCGACACTGAGGATGATGGGTTGCATGTCTCTATGGAAGTTTTAAACGGGGGGTGTTTCAAAAATTCGGAAGTCTTAACTTCACTCCCTTCTCAACTGGCCTATTTATCTCGCGAACAGCAACGGTACGTAATGGACCTGATAAAGGAGTTCCCAAATCTGTTCAATGACGTACCTCCCGGAACTAATGTCATCCAGCATGACATCGAAGTTGGCCGTGCAGGACCTTTCAAGCAACATGCTTACCGCTGTCCATTAACTAAGAGAGAGGCAATGAAAGCTGAGGTGCAATATTTACTAGAGAATGGGTTCGCTGTTCCGAGCAGTAGCCCCTGGAGCTCGCCGTGCATTCTGGTGCCGAAGGCTGATGGGTCCCTTCGTTTTTGTACCGATTTCCGAAAGGTCAATTCCGTCACCGTGGCGGATGCTTTTCCCTTACCACGTGTGGACGATTGTGTGGATAGTCTTGGGGGTGCAAACTACATCACCAAATTGGACCTATTGAAAGGTTATTGGCAGGTGCCCCTCACCGAGCGGGCTTCTAAAATCTCTGCGTTTGTAACCCCCGACGCTTTTCTGCAGTATACGCGTATGGCCTTCGGTCTCCGAAACGCGCCCGCAACATTTCAGCGGTTAATGTCCACAGTCTTAGGGGGGGTTCCTAACTGTACTGTTTATTTAGACGATGTTGTCGTTTACTCGTCTACGTGGGAGGAACACACGTTAACGTTGCATGACGTGTTTGGCCGATGATAATCAAAAGTTTCTTTCTTTGTGCTAAGTTAGAAAATGTTGCCCTGTCCTGCTGAAGAATTCAAGTCAGAGATAGTCTGGCAGGATGGGGGTTCCTGTCTGGACTTGATTTAAGAGTCGGGACCCGCACGGACAAACAGAGGTTTCTCTGTGTGTATTGATAAGGGGATCGGTTTCTGTTCTGACTAGGGAGGCAAGGTCAGCGGGTCAACCAGCAGATGTGTAAGATAAGGAGGGAGGTTCACACCACACCCCAACCAACACTCAACCATTGTTCTTTGTTTACGTTAGGCAAGGTGGTCTGGACATTGGATGTGACCGGATCCTTAGAGGCGGGGGGAGAAGGTTCATCCCCTACGCCAGCTTAGGGCCAATAGAAATCTTTTCTTTGTCTTTTGGGTTATAAAACATGATGTTTTTGCTGATGTTAGTTAGTTGTTCCTACAGCCTGCGTGCTGCCTGAACTGCTCCTGCCTTTGCAAATGCAGCGCTTATACTTGACCTGTGATCTGATGAATAAATCTACCAGAACGAGAGAAGTTGTTTGGCTGAATTCTTCCAGACGTCCCCATCCAGGCTTCCAATTTTTGAACACGAGCCTCTCTTTTGAAATTACTAACACCGATTGTCCGCTGCTTCCTTAACGTTAAATCTAAAAAAATGTGAATTTGTAAAAGCTTCTGTAACGTATCTAGGGAAGCAGGTGGGAAATGGTCAAGTGCGACCACGGGACGGAAAGGTGGCTGCTGTGCTCAACTACCCAACACCTACTACGAGGAGAGAACTACGTAGGTTCCTGGGAATGGTGGGGTACTATCGTTGTTTTTGCAAGAACTTCTCGACTGTTGTTGCGCCGTTAACAACACTGTGTAGTCCAAAAGTGGGTTTTCTTTGGACTAACGAATGCGAGCAGGCATTCCTGTCGGCAAAATCTCTCCTTTGCAGTGCACCGGTGCTGTCCGCCCCAGACCTGACTCGTCCGTTCCAGCTGGAGGTGGACGCCAGCGCGGTTGGAGTGGGAGCTGTCCTTCTCCAGGAGGGTGCTGACAACCTAGGCCACCCCGTATCATACTTCTCAGCTAAGTTCAACAGTCATCAGTTGAATTATTCAACCATTGAAAAAGAGACCTTAGCTCTGTTGCTAGCATTACAGCAGTTTAACGTTTACGTGGGGGCTAGTGCGTCTCCTGTCGTTGTTTATACAGATCATAATCCACTTGTTTTTCTGAGCAAAATGTATAACTAAAATCAACGACTCATGCGTTGGGCCTTAATGGTTCAGCCGTACAATCTTGAGATCCGTCATAAAAGAGGCTCTGACAACGTAGTTGCAGATGCGTTGTCTCGCGGATTAATTTAGGAACAGGATTTTCTGTATGAACCCATGCAGAATCAGTTTTTCTTTTTCCCTCTAAGGAAGGAGGAAAAGAGAAAAAAAAAAAAAAAAGATTCTTCCTCTAGGGGGGGAAGTGTTACGGCCACAGCCTTCTGAGTTTGTTTTTGTGCTTATTAATTGGTTTGGCCTTTCTGAGTGCAGGCTCTGCCCCTGCGCAGCTGAGAGCGGTTGCGGTGATGGCTCAGGCGGAGCATATAGAGGGGAGAGCGACTGAGCGCCGGGAGAAGGAGGAGACCTGCGAGAGCGCCAGGCCCCGGCCTCAACACCAGGAGACCAGTGTTTTGTGTTCGAGCTACTATTGTGATATATTAATGTGTAAAACGGAGAGGCTGGAGGTTGGAAAACTATAAAAAGAACTTTGCATCGCTTCCTGCCTATCGCGTTTCTTTATGTGGCTGACCCCTCGGCTGAACGAGCCGTCACCTTATCGAGGGGTCCGTAACATCCAGGTGTAGTGTGTAGTGGTGCTACATAGTCCAGGTGTAGTGTGTAGTGGTGCTACATAGTCCAGGTGTAGTGTGTAGTGGTGCTACATAGTCCAGGTGTAGTATGTAGAGGTGCGGTTTGTGTAATTCACACAACAAATGAAGCAAAATAACCTCAACTAGTGTCGCGAGTAAACAGTGGCGAAAATTGGTTTCACAGCATAAGAAAAAAGAGACTGCATCATAAATAAAGCAGAACTAATAACTCATCCCATCTTTTATTAGTACCTTATGTTTCTTAACATAATCTGAAAGGTTTGACATGTTGAAGACGTGTTTTATTAAATCTTTATGTTCATCATCATCAATATCTTCTTATTCAACATCATCATCTTCCTCTTCTTCATTGTCTCACCTCCTGGTACCTGGACAGGTGATGTCCTTGTCTCACCTGCTAATACCTGGACAGGTGATGTCATTGTCTCACCTCCTGGTACCTGGACAGGTGATGTAATTGTCTCACCTCCTGGTAACTGGACAGGTGATGTCATTGTCTCACCTCCTGGTACCTGGACAGGTGATGTCATGTCTCACCTGCTAATACCTGGACGGGTGATGTCATTGTCTCACCTCCTGGTACCTGGACAGGTGATGTCCTTGTCTCACCTCCTGGTACCTGGACAGGTGATGTCCTTGTCTCACCTGCTAATACCTGGACAGGTGATGCCATTGTCTCACCTCCTGGTACCTGGACAGGTGATGTCATTGTCTCACCTCCTGGTACATGGACAGGTGATGCCGTTGTCTCACCTCCTGGTACCTGGACAGGTGGGCTGTCCCCTGATGTGTCACATACAGGCGACTGCTCCAGCGTCTATGAGGACAAAGAAGGCCAGCGAGAAAGCAGGGAGCTGTAGGTGTTCTGCTGGAGGAAGACGAGCTCCTTTAAGATGAGGAAGAGTTCTATCGTCCACCATCTTCAGCACACCTCCGTTTAGCTTCACACACCTGGGCAGGTACAAAGTACGTAAACCACAGGTCAGATATAAGTAAGAACACACAATGAGCAGTATTACTAACAATGATACTAATACGACTAATACTAATCTACCAGGAGTTCTGTTGAGTTCTGTCATTAATCCTGCAGACTTTGATTTTTTGGAATTACCCACAATGCACAGCATGAATACATGTTGTATGTTAACTCCTTTACAACCAGTTATGTATACTCTACATTAATGCTCCATGAGATCTACCTGTTTGTCCTGTGAGAATCTTGTATCTCTAAAAGCTCCTCAGCGTTGTGACAAAATTTTTGAAGCAGAAGGACTGGACACATGTCCAATTTGTGCTTCTCACTGGACGGGAAGTGGTATTCAGATTAAAGGAGCTAAATCTTGACTGTGTACACAACTCGAGGACGGAACCATCAATGGTGCTATTGATCCGTACCTGGAGTAGAGCCCCTCCCCCCCCGGCCGGTCGGACTGGAGGACAAAAGCCTCCACTGTGCTGGAGGAGGACAGCAGGGTCGGAAGGGAGATGCAGGCCGGCTCCTGGCCAAGGTTCATGGAGATCAGGGTGACGGCTCCGCCTCTGTAACTGCACAGGAGGTAAAGAGAAGTCAGCCGAGATGTGACAGGCAGGAAGAGACAAGGTGTGACCTCATAGGGGGATAACCTGTTTCTGTTGGCGCAGTGCAGGTACAGCCTCACTGTGCTGCTCCGGGATTCTATCTTCAGAACCTCGGGACCCACAAGCCTCTTGTAGAGGACCGACAACCAGTAGTCCTGTGAGGAGATATGGTTATCATCCATGATATGTGATCAGCAATTCATCATCCATAACATAATGTGTTATCATTTGTACCAGTATACCATAGCAACATTTAATACAATAATGAGTATATTTGAATAACATTATTATATATTACATCTGTAAATGAATTGGTCACTGAAGTTGTGAAACTGTTGCTCTACACTATCTACTTATTAGATAGATGACGTCATAAAGTCGTAGAGCATCTCACAGGAAGTGGATCCAGGTTTTCATCCAGCAGATGATAACTGCCAGAGCCAATTAACACCTGCCGCATGACCACAGCCATACCCAGCCGGGCCGAGAGACCCAGTTTATCCAACCACCTGGGGGGGAGAAGCACATGTTAATAACATGGAGAAACATGTTAATTACACACTAAACCATGTGGTAAAACAGATAAACATGTTAATGGCACATGCTATGAATCAACAACACAGAACAACACAATGACCCAGAATTATGTTTCATACTACCACATCAGATAATAACCCAGATCAGGTGATAATAACCCAGATCATGTGATAATAACACAGATCATCTTATAATAATCCAGATCATGTGATAATAACCCAGATCATGTGATAATAACCCAGATCATGTGATAATAACCCAGATCATGTGATAATAACGCAGATCATGTGATAATAACACAGATCATGTGATAATACCCCAGATCATCTGATAATAACACAGATCATGTGATAATAATGCAGATCATGTGATAATAACGCAGATCATGTGGTAATAACCCAGATCATGTGGTAATAACACAGATCATGTGGTAATAACCCAGATCATGTGGTAATAACACAGATCATGTGATGATGATACAGATCATGTGTGAGAGCAGTTGGAAGTTTCCTTGTGGCTTATGAATCATCAGTAAACTCAATTAGCTCCACATCGTCTCCTTTTAAAAAAAAACAGGATTTGAGGTCTGAGCTGATCCAGGTCTCTGGTTCCTGAAGCTCAACCGAGCTCATTGTCTGACACAAGTAGGTGTTATTTTAAAGTCACAAAGACATGAGGAATAACTCACAAAGAGAATAACTCACGTAGAGAATAACTCACAAAGAGAATAACTCACATAGAGAATAACTCACAAAGAGAATAACTCACATAGAGAATAACTCACAAAGAGAATAACTCACATAGAGAATAACTCACATAGAGAATAACTCACATAGAGAATAACTCACATAGAGAATAACTCACGTAGAGAATAACTCACAAAGAGAATAACTCACAAAGAGAATAACTCACATAGAGAATAACTCACATAGAGAATAACTCACGTAGAGAATAACTCACATAGAGAATAACTCACGTAGAGAATAACTCACGTAGAGAATAACTCACGTAGAGAATAACTCACGTAGAGAATAACTCACGTAGAGAATAACTCACATAGAGAATAACTCACATAGAGAATAACTCACATAGAGAATAACTCACGTAGAGAATAACTCACAAAGAGAATAACTCACATAGAGAATAACTCACATAGAGAATAACTCACATAGAGAATAACTCACATAGAGAATAACTCACAAAGAGAATAACTCACGTAGAGAATAACTCACATAGAGAATAACTCACGTAGAGAATAACTCACGTAGAGAATAACTCACAAAGAGAATAACTCACAAAGAGAATAACTCACATAGAGAATAACTCACATAGAGAATAACTCACATAGAGAATAACTCACAAAGAGAATAACTCACATAGAGAATAACTCACATAGAGAATAACTCACAAAGAGAATAACTCACAAAGAGAATAACTCACATAGAGAATAACTCACAAAGAGAATAACTCACATAGAGAATAACACATGTAGAGAATAACTCACATGAATCCTGCCACGAAGGTGTCTGACAGTCCAGCGGCTCCTCCTCCGAACGCCGAGCTGGTCTCTCCAAGCCAGACCGGCTTCTCAGGAGACACCATCTGCACTTCCTGTTCCGGAGAGGAGGACATGCATGAGACATGGTCCTGTCGCTCTCTCTCTCTCACACACATGTGTACTGGTCTTACCTGCAGCACTTCTTTGGTCTTCAGGATCAGAGAGTCCAGGACTTGAGGATCCAGAAAGTCCTCCACTGACGTGTCTCTGCCGTTGACGTAGTAACTGAACAAAAGGTGTGGACGAATGGTTCAATTATTCAGTGATCAATAAAAGAGTCAAACATTAACTCATACAAACCCTCTAGTATATAACAAGACAATAAGTCCAAATATTTACATATTATGCACACAAAACCTCACAAATAGAAACAAAATAATTCTGTGGGTCGATTAGTCTTAAATCAATAGAAAGTGAATTACTTTGATTTGATTGGGGCAATATGAGAATAAAATAAGATAAAAATGAATACTATATGAACGGATGAAATAAGTAGAGTAAGCAGACTGGACCTGTGTGTTTATCGTATAAAGTAAAGACTCTAAGGTGACTCACTGGTGCCAAGTTACGGCGTCAACAGCTTGAGACCCGCTCTGCAGGAACCTGAGGAGGGGGGGGGGGGCATTAGTACAAGGACACACACGTGTACTATGAGTACCTGCAGCCCCTCTTTGGTCTGAATGACAGACGCAGATACACACACACACACACACACACACACACACACACACACTCCTTCATAGTTCGGTGAAGTTGGCAGGACGCATTGGTACTAACGATGATGGTGGTAAATTAGGTTTCACACAGGTATCTTTATTTTGACAACGTTTTATTTCATAATTTCGACTCGAGAAGGACTTCTGCCTGTAAATGTTTGGACCTGATTTGCCTTCATAATCGCTGGCATGATTTAAACTCGACTTTGTTTTAAAATGTGTTTTCATGAAGACTCATCTGGCAATACAACATCTACAGATCAATAAGGCACTATTGGGTCTTCCTTTACGATTCATCCTATGACGTAGTGTGACCTCTCACCCCTCCAGGAGGTTGACCCGGTGCTCTCGTGGCTGACCCACGTCCGGCCCAAACAGCCCCGCCCCCTGGAACCAAGTGGATTGTGACATCATCGCTCTGAGACGGTTGAAATCCCGACCCAGCTGATGTCCGTCCACTCGGATCCCGGCTTTCTTCTCGTAGCTGTTTGGTTCTGAGGACAGACAGAAGAAGTGAGGTCACTTCCTGTTTGCACTCTGAGGTACACATTTAAGAAAGTAGGGTGTTGATATCACTGGAGTGTGTGATTGTTAAACTGTAATTCTAGACATTAACATTAAAACCTTGATAACTACATCATAAGATGCAGAAAAGCATCAACGAATCACGATGGAGAAGCAGAAATTTCAGACATTTCTGCAAAAGATTCTGTCAACGTGCGGGTAAGCGTCCAGTTAGCATGCGGTTAGCATCCGGTTAGGGTCCGGTTAGCGTGCGGTTAGCGTCTCTGGTGTCGCTGGTAGCCTACCGTTGCCCAGCTCCCAGGACATCGGGTACCCTCTGGACTCGCAGTACTGCAGCAGCAAGCCGGCGTTGCTGCTGTTCCAGCTGTTGTCGGCTGATCTGAGCAGAGCGTTCAGCCCGAAGATGAGATCCATCCCCGAGCAGCTGGCGAAGGACTGAAGCAGGTCCACAGTGTCCTCTGGGGGGGGGGGGGGGGGGGTCATTACTGAGATTAAAGTACCAACACGATACTACTAAAGTATGGTCCAGGCAGGTTTGAGCCAAAAGAGTCTCCAAATAAGAACCTACAACATCGGGGAACCTTTAAGAAGATACCTGTGAACTTCACTGTCCTGTACTTCCCCTGCAGATCTTCCCTCATCAGGTTCAGCAGTTGTTGAGTCCAGTCTATCTTCAGTTTGTCCTCCAGCCACGAGGGAAGCTCCACCCGATCACAGGATCCCTCTGACAGAGACAGGAGGGTGTCATGATCGTATCTAAGAGAGAGCTGACTTCATGTTCAGCGGTATCCAGGGGAACCAATGAAGACCTGGTGTCACCTGCTGAGGAACCATTGAAGAGCCACCTGGCTGAGGAACCAGAGTCCTGCTGGACCTTCTGTGGGCTGAAGACCATGAAGTCTTGTCTCGTGCCCCCGAACCTCAGGAAAGATGGACTCAAAGCTTTAGCCAGGGTCCTGATCTTTGTAGAGCTGAGGACAAAACGACAAAAACAAATGTTATTTAATATTAATGGGACATAAGTTTATGATTCTATGACCAGCTGAAACAAGACATCAGACGAGTAAAAGTATCGCTTTAATGTAGGAATAGTAAAAATATATTAAAAAGTACGAAAAATAAAGTTCCCTTTTTTCAGCATCAACACTTTAGTTAATTAATAACCATAAGACATAGTTAATCAATAATAGTTACATAACAACACAATGATTACCTTTTTATTTCAATGGGGAACATGAAGAACGAGTACATGAGTATTTAAGGAGTTGAATGAGTAACAGGATCAGATTAAAGGTTGATGAACGGGTTTGTTCTCACACCTCAGCAGGGACACGAACTTCTCCTCTGACGCCAGACTCGCGTCGATGGTGACGGACAGAAAGCGGGGGTCCACGCGGCGGACCACCGCCGACAGACCCGCCTCCGCGACCCAACAGTCCCGGTCCCGCTCCGCGAGGAGGAGCGCCGCGGTCCGGTCCCGGAGGACCAGAACCAGAACCACAAGAAGAAGCAGCAGAGCGACGGACTCCATGACCGCGGAAACAAGCTCGTCTCCCCGGCGCTTCCTGTGTGGCTCCTCCCGCTGTGGCCGGAGAGGAGGGCCCCTCCCCCGGCTGAGAGCGGAGGCGCCTCCCCCCCCCGGAGCGTGTATCTACATATACCATATGTGTGTGTGTGTGTATATATATATCTATATATCTATAGATATAGATATATAGATATCATATAATAAAGTATTATTAAACATAAAGGTACCTCCAGAATACTACATCATCTAATGAGCTGCACCTTTAATGTGATGTAAAATTACATCATACTCAATTGTAGTACTTTCATTAGTGGCACAGTACTTCTTTATTGAGGTAATAGTACATAAAACATTAAATATAGTATTATAGTTTTATAGCAGTTGTACATTTCTTGTTCTTCTGGATTTGTTTCCTTATGGTTTAAACTTATTGTGGATAAAAGCATCAACTAAATGACATTTTATTAAATGAAATAAAAGCATTTGAATTATTTTTGTAAACCAAATGTTGGAATTTTAATTATAATTGTAGATAACTTTAAGCACATTATTTACATAATTATTACATAATGTTTTATTTCTAGTTTAGAACTCTTTAATTAATTAGACGTTAAATCCTTAATTTATGGACAAAACACAAACACTTTACTTCTTTGTTGTATATTATTTTAATCAAGTTCGTATTTCAGACAAATAAAAGCAGTAAAAAACAAAGAATCGTTGACGAGTCGTTACGGCTTCATCAGCAACTCGTCAACTTCTTCCTGAAGAGCTGCAGCTTTCTCATTCAGCAACATCTGGAACACACACATCTGCTCATTAACATAACAGGTGTGATGTCATCTGTAACATCTGCTCATTAACATAACAGGCGTGATGTCATCTGTAACATCTGCTCATTAACATAACTGGTGTGATGTCATCTGGAACATCTGCTCATTAACATAACAGGTGTGATGTCATCTAGAACATCTGCTCATTAACATAACAGGTGTGATGTCATCTAGAACATCTGCTCATTAACATAACAGGTGTGATGTCATCTGTAACATCTGCTCATTAACATAACTGGCGTGATGTCATCTGGAACATCTGCTCATTAACATAACTGGTGTGATGTCATCTGGAACATCTGCTCATTAACATAACAGGTGTGATGTCATCTGGAACATCTGCTCATTAACATAACTGGCGTGATGTCATCTGGAACATCTGCTCATTAACATAACTGGTGTGATGTCATCTGGAACATCTGCTCATTAACATAACAGGTGTGATGTCATCTGGAACATCTGCTCATTAACATAACAGGTGTGATGTCATCTGGAACATCTGCTCATTAACATAACTGGTGTGATGTCATCTGGAACATCTGCTCATTAACATAACAGGTGTGATGTCATCTAGAACATCTGCTCATTAACATAACAGGTGTGATGTCATCTGTAACATCTGCTCATTAACATAACTGGCGTGATGTCATCTGGAACATCTGCTCATTAACATAACTGGTGTGATGTCATCTGGAACATCTGCTCATTAACATAACAGGTGTGATGTCATCTGTAACATCTGCTCATTAACATAACTGGCGTGATGTCATCTGGAACATCTGCTCATTAACATAACAGGTGTGATGTCATCTGGAACATCTGCTCATTAACATAACAGGTGTGATGTCATCTAGAACATCTGCTCATTAACATAACAGGTGTGATGTCATCTAGAACATCTGCTCATTAACATAACAGGTGTGATGTCATCTGTAACATCTGCTCATTAACATAACTGGCGTGATGTCATCTGGAACATCTGCTCATTAACATAACTGGTGTGATGTCATCTGGAACATCTGCTCATTAACATAACAGGTGTGATGTCATCTGGAACATCTGCTCATTAACATAACTGGCGTGATGTCATCTGGAACATCTGCTCATTAACATAACTGGTGTGATGTCATCTGGAACATCTGCTCATTAACATAACAGGTGTGATGTCATCTGGAACATCTGCTCATTAACATAACAGGTGTGATGTCATCTAGAACATCTGCTCATTAACATAACTGGCGTGATGTCATCTGGAACATCTGCTCATTAACATAACAGGTGTGATGTCATCTGGAACATCTGCTCATTAACATAACAGGTGTGATGTCATCTAGAACATCTGCTCATTAACATAACAGGTGTGATGTCATCTAGAACATCTGCTCATTAACATAACAGGTGTGATGTCATCTGTAACATCTGCTCATTAACATAACTGGCGTGATGTCATCTGGAACATCTGCTCATTAACATAACTGGTGTGATGTCATCTGGAACATCTGCTCATTAACATAACAGGTGTGATGTCATCTAGAACATCTGCTCATTAACATAACAGGTGTGATGTCATCTAGAACATCTGCTCATTAACATAACAGGTGTGATGTCATCTGTAACATCTGCTCATTAACATAACTGGCGTGATGTCATCTGGAACATCTGCTCATTAACATAACTGGTGTGATGTCATCTGGAACATCTGCTCATTAACATAACAGGTGTGATGTCATCTGGAACATCTGCTCATTAACATAACTGGCGTGATGTCATCTGGAACATCTGCTCATTAACATAACTGGTGTGATGTCATCTGGAACATCTGCTCATTAACATAACAGGTGTGATGTCATCTGGAACATCTGCTCATTAACATAACAGGTGTGATGTCATCTGGAACATCTGCTCATTAACATAACTGGTGTGATGTCATCTGGAACATCTGCTCATTAACATAACAGGTGTGATGTCATCTAGAACATCTGCTCATTAACATAACAGGTGTGATGTCATCTGTAACATCTGCTCATTAACATAACTGGCGTGATGTCATCTGGAACATCTGCTCATTAACATAACTGGTGTGATGTCATCTGGAACATCTGCTCATTAACATAACAGGTGTGATGTCATCTGTAACATCTGCTCATTAACATAACTGGCGTGATGTCATCTGGAACATCTGCTCATTAACATAACAGGTGTGATGTCATCTGGAACATCTGCTCATTAACATAACTGGTGTGATATCATCTGGAACATCTGCTCATTAACATAACAGGTGTGATGTCATCTGGAACATCTGCTCATTAACATAACAGGTGTGATGTCATCTAGAACATCTGCTCATTAACATAACAGGTGTGATGTCATCTGTAACATCTGCTCATTAACATAACAGGTGTGATGTCATCTGTAACATCTGCTCATTAACATAACAGGTGTGATGTCATCTGGAACATCTGCTCATTAACATAACAGGCGTGATGTCATCTAGAACATCTGCTCATTAACATAACAGGTGTGATGTCATCTGTAACATCTGCTCATTAACATAACAGGTGTGATGTCCTCCCTGCGAGGAGGAGCACTCGCCTTGGCGGAGGCTACGATCTGATTGGCTCGTTTGGGGAAGAGGTTTTCTATCGTGGTGGAGAGCAGCGCCGGGTCGGCGTTGGCGAGCTGGCTCAGCGTTCGGTAGCCGGCGTTGTAGAGCTGCTTCGCTCTGGACTGACGAGCGAAAGACAAATGAAAGGTCGTCAGAAGCGAGGTGTGAAGGATGGAAAAGAGCAACAAATGAGTCAGAGTTCATCTGCAGACCTTCGTCAGAGAGAAGACACACCTCTTCATCGCACTTACCCAGAATCCTCTCTGACGCCAACAAACCACTAAATGGTGATATTGTTACTTAGACTCAGTACAACAGAGCAAACCAGAAGATACTGGGAGTGGCCTCCGTGTGGTTTGGTTCTAGCAGGCTCCACACTGACCTCCATCACTCCGGCCACCTCCATCAGCGGGATGAGCTCAGCCGTCACACAGTAGCTGAGCCTCCGGGTCAGCTCCGTCAGCAGAGCCCTGAACGGCCAGAACTCCTCCAGCTCCTGGTCACAGAGGAACAACCACGGGTCACCCTCAGCAAGCTGAGAACAGCCTCAGGGGTCTTCTACCTGACTGAGAAGATACCTCGGTGAAGTGCAGCACGCACGAGCAGAAAGCCGAAGAGGAGCCCAGTAAACTCTGGACGAAGCCTCGGCTCAGGTGGAACCGCTCGGAGACGCTCCACAAGTTGGTCTCCTTCAGCAGAGAGAAGAGGACCAGAGCCAGATACATCCTGCTCACCACCTCCATGCTGACAGGCTGGAACAAGAACAAGCGCCGTCACAGATCACACCTGCTCCTCTCCAGGTGTCGCCCCCTGCTGAGCTCACTGGGAAACATCTGTGTGAACATTGTCTTCTTCTTCTTCTCACCTTTCTCACTGTCTGTCCTGCCGCTTTTCTGGCGATGAAGCTCTCTGGAACTCCGACGGCTGCAGACATCTTCTGCTCCGCATCCGTCAGCAACGTGAACTGCGCCAGGAAGAAGGTGGGGTCAGAAGGTGGGGCTAGGAGGAGGGGTCAGAAGGTCTGCTGCCGTCTACCTGTCTGAAGAACACCATCCAGTCGGGCCTGCACTGTGTGATCATGTCGTACGGGGTGACCAGGTAGACCAGGTGGAGGCAGCTGTTGAGCAGAAGACCCTCCAGGCCTTTGGAGAGGTCTTTGTAGAGGAGGTCACTGTAGGTCAGGTCCACAGAGCCTGAGGAGTGAACATCTGCATAAGGAGGACTCGCACAAACAAACATCTGCCCGACACTCTTCACTTCCTGTCCCAGCAGCATTCAACCCAAGCTCCTCCCACAGGTCGACTCACCTTTGAAGGTTGCTCGTCCCAGTTTGGTGACCTGCAGCGTCTGACCTTGAGCCGTCTCCGTGACAAGATCTTTGTCCTTCAGGAGGTCGACGCACCGCTGCACCTCCTCCTTCAGGCTGGTCTCCGCACACAGCGCCTCCTGCTGGACGCACAGCAGCGTCACGCACAGGAAGTCCATCACGCAACCCACCGACGAGCTGATCTGCAACGCACCCACATCCACATCAGCAGGACACGGGAGAGGACAGGAGGAGACAGGAGGAGGGGACGGGGCGCCTCACGTTGAGTCCGATGAGTGACAGGATGAGGCTCAGGAGGCCCCTCCCTCCATCACGCAGCAGGTTGCTGTAGCACTTCTCCATGGGAGCAAGGACGAGGGTTCTGGCCTGAGAGGACAACGTTCATGTCAAAGCACCAAGAGAACGTCTTCTACTCCGAGCGCTATCTCCACAGGAGCAGTTACCGCGTCTCTGTCGGCGTCCTGCAGGATGAGGACGCTCTCTCCCACGGCGTCGATCCCGGCCCGACCGGCTCGGCCCACCATCTGTTTGTACTGGCTCCTCTTCAGGAAGTCTGAGGCCACGTAGGGCGAGCGGAGGATCACCCTGAGGAGAGCAGGACGTCACACAGCTAAAACCTCACCTCACCTCGTGCATTGACTCTTTCACCGTCACATGACCTCCTGATGATGCAGAATCAATCGAGCTTAAGCTTCTGATGAACGGGACCGCTTTGAGAGACGTTGAGGGACCAGGGTGAAGAGCAGTACCTGCGGGCTGGAAGGTTGACCCCTGCGGCCAGCGTGGAGGTGCAGGTGAGGAGGCACAGCACCCCGTTGGAGTAGGCCTCCTCCACCAGCTTCCTCTCCTCAGACGTCAGCCCGCTGTGGTGATAGGCCAGACCGTACGGCACCGTCCTCCGCAGCACCGGACACGCCGACCCGCTGCCGCTCGCCCGCAGCTCCCCGAGGAGGACGGCCTTCTCCTGCTGCCGGAGCGCCAGGAACTCCCTGTGGGGGGGCACACTCTTTAGGGGGGGGTGTCAGTCAGTCTTTAGGGGGGTGAGTCAGTCTTTAGGGGGGTGGGTCAGTCTTTAGGGGGGTGGGTGAGTCAGTCTTTAGGGGGGTGAGTCAGTCTTTATGGGGGTGGGTCAGTCTTTAGGGGGGGTGTGAGTCAGTCTTTAGGGGGGTGGGTCAGTCTTTAGGGGGGTGGGTGAGTCAGTCTTTAGGGGGGTGGGTGAGTCAGTCTTTAGGGGGGTGGGTCAGTCTTTATGGGGGTGGGTCAGTCTTTAGGGGGGGTGTGAGTCAGTCTTTAGGGGGGTGGGTCAGTCTTTAGGGGGGTGGGTGAGTCAGTCTTTATGGGGGTGGGTCAGTCTTTAGGGGGGTGGGTCAGTCAGTCTTTAGGGGGGTGGGTCAGTCTTTATGGGGGTGGGTCAGTCTTTAGGGGGGTGGGTCAGTCTTTATGGGGGTGGGTCAGTCTTTAGGGGGGGTGTGAGTCAGTCTTTAGGGGGGTGGGTCAGTCAGTCTTTATGGGGGTGGGTCAGTCTTTAGGGGGGGTGTGAGTCAGTCTTTAGGGGGGTGGGTGAGTCAGTCTTTAGGGTGGGTCAGTCAGTCTTTAGGGGGGGTGTGAGTCAGTCTTTAGGGGGGGTGGGTCAGTCAGTCTTTAGGGGGGTGGGTCAGTCAGTCTTTAGGGGGGGTGTGAGTCAGTCTTTAGGGGGGTGGGTCAGTCACTCCTCCAGAGTCTCACTTCTTGAGGTACTTGCAGATCATCCCCACCACGTTCTCACAGTTCTTCTTGGTGGGGCAGAAAACCAGGCAGGAATGTGCTGGAATGACTTCAGTCACCAGAGCAATGATGTGATCCGGATCCACCTTCTGCATGGAGCTGGAGTACTAAGGGTCAAAGGTCAAATCAAAAAATGTATTACATTTCTGGTTGATAAAGACGGAAAAAAAAGCAAAGTCCCAAATAAATAAAAGTCACCTTAAAGTTGAGAAGACGTGAGAATTGAAAACATTCCTCTTGCGTTGGGTCGACCTCGTAGATGGTGTCTGTCAGCTTCACGTACTCCTTCAGCTGCACCTGAACACCATGAGTACTGGTATTACTACGATCACACCTGGACACGTCCCAAGGTTCACTGGGTCTTCTACCCATCTATGAGTGGAGAAGCATTCATTGATCATCATGTGGAGCGGACTTTGAATCCCTCACAGGCCTGAAGTCGTTGGTGTAGTTCTCCGCCCTCAGGAACGTCTGCAGGTCTTTGATGTTCCCCAAGGTGGCGCTCATCCCGATGATCTGAGTGCTCTCTGGAGAAGAATCCCGTGACTCAGAAGGTTTTCAGGCCTCACGCTGAGCTTCAATGACACGTTGTGACTTACTGCTTGTGAAGAGGACTTTGGCCAAAGTCATTTCAATGATTGCTCCTCTGCTGCCGTCTCCCAGCATGTGGAGCTGTAAGACACACGGAGACATGAAGCTCAGCTCCACCTCAACGCGCACCCACACCCCTGCGTTACTGCACCTCGTCCACCACCACCAGGCCGAGGTCCTCCACCCTGCCGCTCTCGATCAGGGAGTTGACGAGGCTGTGGGCCTTTTCTATCGTGGCAATGTACACGGATCTGTTGTTCCTCCTCTTCACGGGAGGGAACCTCCCTTTGCTGCCTGCGTACTCCTCCACCAGGAAGTCCAGCTCCAGGCCGAAGCTCGCCAACCCACGTACCTGCAGGGGGGGTCCTCGACCATTCACTACAAGAACATAATGTCACCATCTCAATCCGCCTGCTCGCCTCCAGCCAAAGGAGGCTGTTAGCGGCATGGAGGCATCGTGCTAACTAGCTAATGCTGATTTCTAAATTGCTACTAGACCAGAATTGAAAAAAGGTTTCTCTCGTGAGTTGACCCACTAACGAAGGCTCTTCTCTCCGTACCTTCTCCTGCACCAACGATATGTACGGGAGGATGAAGAGGCAGTCCTTCCTCCTGCACAGCAGCTCTCTGAGGACCAGGATCTCTGCCACCAGCGTCTTCCCCCCACTGGTGGGCAGCGAGTAGATGAGGTTCTTCCTCTGCTGCACGCAGTCCAGGTTCAGACACGTCTGCTGCCAGTCTGAAACATCAGGGGCGAGTTAGCCGTTAGCTTAGCACAAAGAACGGAAACAACATCCACCAATCAGCTCCTCTGAAGCTGACGGATCAACAGGTCAAATCTGGTTTCTTTCATTCTTCCCAAAATCCGGGGAATGAAGACAATTATTCCCACAAAGGATGAGATTCCACATGGAAACAAGCAATTAGCAACTGTCAGTTAATACAAATTTGTATTTAAAATTGTACAAAATGTTTTTCTTGCAACTTTATGACCTCAGACAATTTTTGGGGGGTCAGATTTATGACTACGGGCCTTCTCGAGTATTTCTCTGAATGAACGAATGAAAAGTTGAAATGTATCTAAAGACTAATGAATAACTCTGGAACTAACCAGTTACTTTCACAATTTAATTTATAGTCCGATGCATACGAGGCCATGAAAGCTCTGGTTACTACGGCAACAGTCTGCTCCTTTAGCTCCAAACGTCCCTGACAAAGAGCGTAGGAAACGTTTCACCAACCGTATAAACCCTGGATTCCTCTCAGTTTGAACATGAGCTCCTTCACCCTGCTGGGGAGCCCGAAGAAGGGCCCGAGGTCGGGGGTCTCGGCACAGACGGAGTCCATGGCCCGCATGGCGATGCTGATCTCCTCAGAGACCACCGCTTCCTTCATGGTGGCGCCGCGTGACACGCTGGAGGGAGCCGCTGCGTTGCAGAGCATGGCCCTCTTCATCCGATCGGCCACGCTCCTCCTCTTCCTCGTGTCCCCAGCGTCTCTGAGAGGAGACGAGGCTGCGTCTCCGTCCTGCGGGCGACTCCTCTTCGGGGGCCTGTCGACTTGCTCCTCAAACAGCCGCTGGCTGGTCGGTAAGTCTTCATCCCCGAGGACGTCCAGGATGGAGTCCGTGAGGACGTCTTCGCCCGGCTCCTTGTGTCTCAGGGCGGTGAACTCCAACTGCTCCGCATGGTCCAGCTTCTCCAGCAGAGAGCTGTCCTCCAGGAGGCTGTCGTAGTCCCCAAACAAGTCCTCACTGTCACTGCAGAACTGTCAACACAACACAGCCAATGGATCAGCAGGGACCAGCCCATTGGTCAACTGGTCCACGGACAGGAGACAAAGCCCCGCACAGCTTATGACGTCACAGCTTTTGGACGGCTTCACCAAGTTATTTTCATTACTTAAATCAGCCTTATATGTCCTTTTGGTGAATATCATTAAACATGCCCAGTGGGTGAACAATTAAAATGTCCTTTCTGTAAATCTTTCAAACCCAGAGGAGACACATTACGTTATTCTCATTAAAGAAAACCGTCACAGAATCTCGTCCTAGTGGAACTTGGGCTGGATTCTGTTTATTGGGTTTATTGGGTCCCTTCATCATCAATAAGGTGTACCTCAGCAGCCATGATGCTTCCGAGCCCCCCGGCTCTGGGGCATGGCTGTGCGCAGGTAGCTCCGCCCCTCTTCCCCACAGGTGTCAGGTGAGTGTTCCGGTCCCTGGAGCGCTTTCTCGAGGATACTCTCTTGATTTGGATTCCGTGTTTCCCAGCAGCGTGCATCACTGGTTCAGCTAACACACCAGCAGGCTACATCACACGCCAGGTTCTTCTTCAACTAGAGAACGTTAAAATGAATAGAGCACGACGAGTTGACCCAACTAACTCCCAACTAACTCCCAAAGATACCGTAAAGTACCGGAACTGCAGCGGCCTCGTTCGCTCATTCCTTCTGCTAACGTTAGCTTTACTTTAGCTCACACATTAGCTCAATGTTACCCATGAAGGTTGGACCCTTTGTTTCTCTCAGCGGGCTCGTTTTTCACTAGCAGATTAATCTGAAACTAAGGTAAAAACATAGAGGATTGCCTTTCCAAAGTTAATAATGACATATTTCGTAAAGCTTTGCTTGTTTTAACTTTGAAGGCTCAACAGCTCCGCGAGCGTCATATTCAAAAACGGTTCCCGGCATCTTTGGAGCAAGAGAGAAATCCGCCCTCCTTTCCGTCTTCGCTTACCGGTTCCCTCGCGAGCGCTTTGGGGAGGATAAAAAACGTCAATTCAAATTTATATCAGAAAAATATAAAATCTATAGGTACTTAAATAGTCACGAATCTCAAATGAATGAAGACAACATTTAGTAATACAGCAACATTTTACTCGTGATTTGAATCCGACGTGGTAGGAACTAACAGTCAGAGAACTTTGCGACGCACCGGACTTACTGGTGCACAACTTCCGGTCCTGTGTCAGGTCAAGATGCTCGCTTTGAGAGGGTTGAAGAGGATACATTCTGTTTTACTACAACGTGGAAACACAAGTAAGTCATTATTATTCTGTGAGAACATGTGTCATATGACGTCATCACAAACCATCGCTAAGTTATTTAATTTATTTCTACGTTAAAGTCAGTGGTGAGTAACAGATTCGGATGCTAAGGCTAACGCTAGCATGTATAAATCCATTCCTGCAGGAAGCCTCACCGTGACGTCACACGTGGTCCAACACAAAGATGACACGGTAGGTATATATTAATACTTTAATAAAGTAAAACCAATAAACCATATCAGTGAGTCATGTTTGTTTATTCCAACATTTAATGAATTCAGAAAGTGTTTTATTTAAAGACAGTTTTCATCAAAAGTACAAACTTAACCACAAAATAAAATATTAAATGTTTTGTTACTTTTGTCATGATTTAGAATCCGAAATTATCATAAGGTTTATTATATTGTATTTCTAGCAATGTCAGTAATAACTTGAGTAATAATAAGTGCTAACCTATCGGTATTAATATTCACCTTCATGTAGAAGCTTTTGGAGATGGAGAACCCGTACAAAGAGCCACAGACAGGTTGTCTCCTCTGCAACGTCACAGTGGACTTCAAGAACACTCAGGTGAGACACACCTAAAGCTATGAGGAGCAGAAGTTCTTGATGTGTACAGAGAGGAAGCTGTCATACAGCTGTGGCGTAGATCCAGCAGTTTGTACCTGTATTCACACCTGGTCCTACCTGTCCTCTCTGAATGAACCTGGACCTCGTCGTCCCCTCACAGCTGCTGTCTCAGTTCGTGTCTCCTCACACGGGCAGAACCTACGGCCGACACATCACAGGTGAGCAGCTGTCTGTGTGGGCGGATCCCAACTCGTCTGCAGGTGAGCTCACGGCGTCCACGTGTCTTTTTCAGGGTTATGTGGACGGAAACAGAAGGAAGTGTCGAAGGCCATCAAGAAAGCTCACTCCATGGGTATGTCCGATATGAATAAACAGCATTCAGACTGAGTGTTCTGCCCCTTTGGAAACTACAACTCAAAGACGTGTCAACAGCTATTATGACATCACTCATCAAAGGAACAAACACGGGTTGAACTTCTTTGATCATTTATTTTACAAACCTCAAACCTGCGTCTGTTGTAAATATGAAACTGTGCTCATTTATGGTCACATGACTGTCTCCAATGATGACATCACTGTTTCACTGAGCTCAAAACAATGTTTTTAACAGAAATATGCCAATTAAGTTTGGTTTTGGTCACGTATGATGCTTTCAAGGAGCATCGGAGAGATGAACATCACTCTCGGTTACACACGCTGCCCTGCAGACGTACTCACCCCCACTTTGTTCTGTTGTTCTGTTACAAATTCAAACCCTTCCACTGTAGCGCTGGCTGTACGTTGAGGGTCAAGATGAAGTGTTGGTCCATTGAAATCAATTTAAACCCAAAAAGTCCATGAATACAAGGCACTGTGAATATATTTAGTTGTGTAAAGACTAGAGCAATGTCCCTAAACTGAACATTTCTCCCCAGGTTTCATGTCTGTGACCCACAAACATCCTCAGTTCATGAAGGATCCCAACATCTGTGGAATCAAACATCTGGATTAGGATGGTTTATTAAAGCTGTCAAACCTCTGAAGGTCTCTGCTTCTTTTATACACTTCTACGTGAATGAGTTCAGGTTTTATTCTAGTTAGCGTGATAAGCGGCTTACTAAGACTGTTTAACATTAGCACGCCATCTCGTTGTCATAGTAACAGCAGACTCAACTCCACGTTTGATAGTTTAAGCGTCTTCAAACGTGAAGTGAAACTAGCGGAAAGAAATACTGATTCCCATCAACGGAAAACGTAAAGAACTGTCTTTTATTCTGAAGGGTTGCTCTTCCTGTCCCGCCCCCCCGGCGTTTCCTTCAGTCTCTTCCGACAGGGGGGGGACGGCGCTTCTGGAGCCGTTGTCATGGCGTCGGGAACAGGAAGAGCCATCAGAGTCAGAGTGTGGGTGTGAAACACAGGAGAGCAGAACAGAGACCTGAAGGCCTGATGGAGGACCTGGTCCCTCTGGACCACCGGACCACCTGCAGACAGACCACACAACAAAGGCTAGACCTCCATCTGGAGACAGACTTGAACCAAGACTAGACCTCCATCTGGAGACAGACCTGAACCAAGACTAGACCTCCATCTGGAGACAGACCTGAACCAAGACTAGACCTCCATCTGGAGACAGACCTGAACCAAGACTAGACCTCCATCTGGAGACAGACCTGAACCAAGACTAGACCTCCATCTGGAGACAGACCTGAACCAAGACTAGACCTCCATCTGGAGACCTGGTTGATTTATTATTGGTGGTCTATAATAAAATTGTATACAAACTTCATATGCATCAATCCTTTAATGTGATTCATTGTTTAATAGTGAACTAAAGTGGATTTAACCATTTATTAATAATGGTTCAACTGATGGGAGCATAAGAATATTTAGTGAAAATCAAACCTTCACTTTTCTTCTCATGGACTTTCCTCCTGAGAGTCAAAACGTCGCTCTGGAGTGATTCCACCAGACGTTCACTCTCCTCCAACTTCCTGCAGGCTCCCTGTCAGGAGTGAGACAAACAGGAAGTGCCAACATGAGAAGGTGAGAAACAGGAAGTGCCAACATGAGAAGGTGAGAAACAGGAAGTGCCAACATGAGAAGGTGAGAAACAGGAAGTGCCAACATGAGAAGGTGAGAAACAGGAAGTGCCAACATGAGAAGAAGAAGTGAGAAACAGGAAGTGCCAACATGAGAAGGTGAGAAACAGGAAGAGCCAACATGAGAAGGTGAGAAACAGGAAGTGCCAACATGAGAAGGTGAGAAACAGGAAGTGCCAACATGAGAAAAATGTGTTTTTGTGTGTTCTTTTGTTCTTTAGTTCTGGTGAAACGTCATCAGTCGCAGGCCGAGTACTTTTCCAATTCTAAAGTCTGCATCTGGATCAGAACGGTCATAATACCCAGATGTGACTCGCCCCGCCCATTTGACCCAGAATGCATTGGAGCAGGCTCGTCTGTTCGGTCGGTCCCTGCATCATAGATATTAAACACTATGTTAATCACTAATGATCATGTCTATCTAACGGTATGTGGCCTCATTGATCACTATGCTTTATACATATAATACTATGAAGTTAATCACTATTCATGTAGAGACACAGAAGAGGTTCAGCTACATCACCAATTCATTTAATAGTGATGTTTGTGCATTTAACTGTACGATGACTCACTGATGATCAGCCTCTTGATGTTTGAGGATCAAGGAGACAAACAGCAGGTGTGTGTGTGGAATGTGTTGCTATCCAGTCAAATGTTTACTGTTTAGTTGTTGTTTCTCCTTTAAGAAGCTGATGCAGTGTGATGTGATACAAACATTCACCTCTGTAACGTTTTTGTTTCTTCCATCCAATATGAATAAATATTAGATCTAAACCTGTCAGTGTGATGCAGGAAAGTTCATCTGCTTTAAAAAGATGTTCAACTGTATAAAAACTCCACTGAGATATTTTGCCTAATTATTTTATGATATATATACACATACACACCTTTTTAATTTAAATAAAAATGAAACAAAAGCTTGATAATAGTAAAATACTTAACAGTCAGAACTATATTACAACGTATGACGTGGTCAGCTGGTGTCTCCTGTCAGTCAGGAGTCCGTGAGGTGCTGACAAAGGGCCAGACAGGAAGTCCCAACCAGAGGAGGCGGGTCAGTGGTCGGCAGGAAGTTGGAACGGAGCAGAAGCAAAGCTCACCTGCAGCTCCTCCTGCAGAGCGTCGCTCATGGCGTTGACGTCGTTCACGTCCCTCAGCAGCCCGTTGGAGGAGAAGAACTTTGAGCTGGAGCAACAGAAGAAGAAGACTTCACCTTTAGCTCAGAGGAGCAGACTGGAAGCTGCGCCCTCATGGGAGTGGAGGAAGAGCTCCAGTGGTCAGAAGGCCCGGCGTGGACGGCCTACCTGTGGCGGCTGGTGGCGAGGCGGTACCCCCCCGCCGAGCAGGGCGCCGAGGGCTTCCAGTAGGCCGGACTCTCCAGGAGGCCGAGGTTCCTGACCAGCACGGGGATGTTGACGAAGATCCTTCAGGCAACAACAGCCTCATTAAAATGTATTTTACAACTAGGTCGTAACCTTGTTGTCATGACAACAAATACACAAAAACACCAGAGCTGTCATTTTTAGACATTTTAATGTATAACGTTAAAAATAAAGGGCAACGTTCCTCCTACGTCATCATCTTCATGACGAGAGGACGTAGATCCGGCTTTTCAAGCAGGTTTGTCTAAATCACCATAGCAACGCAGACGCAGGTTCACCACACTCTTCCTCATTGATGAAGGAGCGATATCAGTTAGATTAACGTTTTATAGAGAGAGACTTCTATGACATCACAAAGACCCGTTATGACATCACTTCCTGTACAAGCACCATCAACACTGACGACAAGAACTTTATATACATGATGGACACCACGCGCTTACAGTGTCTCAGTGTCCCTCAGTGTCCCTCAGACTGTCCCTCAGTGTCCCTCAGACTGTCCCTCAGACTGTCCCTCAGACTGTCCCTCAGTGTCTCAGTGTCCCTCAGACTGTCCCTCAGACATAGTGTCTCTCACACGGACGTACGGATCCACACACACATTTACCTGCTGCGGGAGGTGAAGGCGGCGTACTCCATCTTGTGGGTGGAGCCTGTGGGCGTGGACCTGCTGGGGGTCAGCAGCACAAAGATCATGTGAGGGTTGCACAGAGTCGTCTTCAGCTTCTCGTGGACGACCTTCTCTCTGAAGGTCATCTGTTGCTCAGAGTTCCTGCGCTGTCTGTACCAGCCAATCACGTCCTCCTGGAAGGTGACCAATAGGATCAGAGCCGTGATACCTGGATGGAGATCAACAAGGTGGCCACAAACAAACAAACACTTTACCTCCTTATTGTCGGCCAGGATTTTCTTCACAGCGTCAATGTTCACGTCTCCAACAGCATCGTAGAATCTGCACACGACATGCCATCGATTATAGAAAGACACGAGTGTGTGTGTGTAAATATACACACACACACTCACTATTGGAACTTATCTTATGACATATTTAATGTGGTTAAATCTCCAGTATTCACTCGTTTAGTTTGAGGCAGCTGATGTGCTTCTGGATGTCTGTTGATCAAAAACAAACATTAGACTCTGCATGGACACACACACACACACACACACACACACACTCACTCACTCACTGTAGATCTCCTCGATGTGGATGTGCTCGGCCTGAGAGTCGCTGATGCTGATTTGCTCCTCAAACTGACTTTCTCCGAGGATCAAACCTTCCTGAAATAAAACTGGATTATTAGCAGCGTTTTAATTTGTGATAAATCATTTTATTATAAACATCCAAACACTGAACCCAGAGACACTGACACAATAATAATTATAGGTTTATTATTTCCAATAAACTGTATTTTAAATAATACAAAATAAGAGCCGGATTGATTCTCAGTCGATCTTCAAACACAAATAATAAATATCAGAATCGAAGGATGGTGAACCTGATGATGAACCTAATCAATGAGGCAGGTATCGGTCCCGCTCCACAGCTCGTGGGTGACACCTTTAGTCCTGCTCTCTGGTCTCAGTGTCCCTTTGTCTCTTTGTCTCTTCGGTTTAACGTCGCTCGGTTTCTCACCACGTCCGAGTCCCCGTTGACATGCTGGAACATGAGGGAGGACAACACGATCCCGCTCACGCGCACAGTGGACTCCGCCATGTTGCTGGACGGCGACGCGGCGCCTCGCGAGCGTCACTGAAGCGCAACGCGAACGCAGAAAACCCCGCGCGCAAAGTTCCGCTTTAACACGCGCACGTCTCCTCTGTATGAAGTACAAACGTGTGGCGGGATTAGAACACGTGGTGTCTACAGCGCGAGGAGGTCCTGGACCACGAGCACATCCTTTATGGACGAGCTGTTACAGGAATATTATGAGAGAGTTCGGGGAGGTTTGGGCTGTAAGGGGCAAGTCTTTTGGAAGTTATGAGTGTTGACATATTAGGCCACACCCCTTAGAAGCTCATTGGTCCAAATCTACTCAGAACCTGGAGGGTTTTCAGATGACGTCGAACCGATAATGATCCACAAAGAATTAAGAACCGGACTCAGCGCTTAGCAAAAATGGGTTTTTGACTAAATTCTAAATTGCGTAAAATCCAATGATGCATTTAAATACCATGATGTATCCAAGAACCAGATGTTTAGAGGACTCAAGAACCAGATGTTTAGAGGCCTTAATGCTAAAAGAGAACCTGAGCAGGCTTCCTCGTGTTCGTCATCATTATCTTCTTCTTCTTCTTCTTCATCCCTGGACAGGAGGTCCCCAGCAGGAGGTGCTGCAACACAAGAACTGTTTCTCACTCGGACCGTCGGGTCTGAGGATGAAATGTACTTTGTAGTTAATGTAATAATCCTCATAATAATCCTCATTCTCACCCTCCCTGTTGTTGTTGTTGTTGTTGTTGTGATGTCACAGGCTGTGCGCCTTTTAAAATGTACGTCGCTGCAAACATTTTATTGATTGAAAATTCATGGTTTCTTATGATTCTCTTTGAAATACTTTTGTCTTGTTGAGCCAATAAATCCAATCAATTGAACACCGTCGCTGGTTCCTCATTCTTCTTTATTTTGTGGTTGTGGTTTGACGGACACATCAAGTGTTGCCATGGTTACGTTGGGGCGGAGGTCGTGAAGGCTTTATCGGGTTTTAAGGTAGAAACATAACTGATAGTTGTGTAAATCACATCCTGTGTCACATTATTTTAACTTTAATAATATATTTAGAAAATATGTATTTTTGAAAAGGGGAAATATAAATATATATGAAAATATATATGTGTACAGTTAATTCGATTTAATGGAGGCCCGTCTGAGGGTCACGAGATATAAAAACACAAACGTGTAAATATTAGTGCTCATAACATTGATTACATCATAGGGTCAATGAGCACACACACACACACACACACACACACACACACACACACACACACACACACACGTGTTACATCATTAATGTCTGACTGAATACCAGCAGAAAAAGAAGAGTTCTATCAGCTCAGAAACAGAATCTCTTCATTTATTTATTGTGTGTTTATCCAAATAAAATGAGGTTATAAATATAATAAACACAGTTTATAACACACATGAGAGACCAGAGATCAATCAGATGATCGACAGCTGTTTGATGATCAGTTAAAGAATGAGGTTTTCACAAGAAGAAGAAGAAAAGCAAAACAACAATAAACCATGAGACCTGGATATGAATAAATAATAAGAATTATAATAATAATAATATTAAAATAATGATACTAATACAATGTGTAAAATGGACACAGAATAAAACACTATAATTTATAATTAACTTTAAGGATTTGGGGTTTGTTATAAACCTTCCTTCTTTTATTTTTAAGCTTTAGCATCAATGATTTGTTTTTCTTATTGACAGTTATTTTATTTGATTTTATTATCCTGAATCATGTTTATTACAGATTTAATTTTCATGTCAGTGTTTCTGAAGCTTCGTTGCGTCTGTTTTCATTTCTGTACAAACAAACACAATCTGAAACTCCTGTATAATCAATATGTGTTAATATCTTAGATCTAAAAACATATTTATATTTAATATAAGAAGAGTTTTAGAAATGTTGAAACATATTTTTTTCCTAATGAAGGACAAGGATGGAGGAAGAGGAGGATGGAGGTGAATGCATGAGCGCGGTGAGGAAGAGGATGTGGAGAGGAAGAGGAGGATGGAGGTGAGGGGGTCCAGGCCAGATGTGTTTACTGCTTTAATACAGAAGGCAGCGAGTGTGAAATGGCTTCAGAGTTTTAGTTGTAGAAACAATCCCACACGCCGCAGAGCTGGAACACAAATGTTTGTCCTCCACCAACAGGACGGTGAATTATTAAAAGGATGCCGAGCCTCAACCAGCCGTTTGCCTCCATGTGTGTGTCTGCACATCTTTATCCCCAATTTAATGGGATTCAGATAGATTTCAGAGGGACATCATAAAACACAGACTCCATACAGCCCCCCCCCCCCCTGCACCTTCTTCTTCTTTAACCCTCAGGTGATCCATACTAAACATGAAGATGCTTCCAGAGCTTCTGGAAGCTCCATCGGCTCAATGCTTGCTGAGGAGGATCAATACTACTGATCAGGGGGGGCAGGGGGGGCTTTACACATTTTACTGACAAAACACCAATTAACCTTTATTAATCACATTGGTTCTGCTGTGTCTCAGCTGGATCACATGGTCACATGGTCACATGATCACAAACTGAGATCAACCTCAGAGTTTAGTTTTGTGTGGACGTCTTTATTTCATCTCCTTCTATTTCTTTGGTGGCACCTTCCAGTTAATGAAAGCTTCAGCTCTTTAACGTTTTACCTACTTCTAATCCTCCTTAACTTCTTCAACTTTCACATTTCTCTTTTTTCTTTCAGCTACAGACACCATTTGAACTTTAAAATGTTGATAAAAGTCTATTTTATAAAACAAAGAGCTCGTTGACATGTATTTTACTTTTTGATTGACACAGGTGATGTTTCTGTGCCCCCTGAGGCTGTTACCGTGGTGACACACTGTCTCTGTCTGAAGGGACCTGATCAGAAGACATTTCAGAACTCACTGGATGCATGAAACATGAAAAGCCTTCTTTTAAATAGAAATGTGTTTCTTTTGTTTTAAACAGACATTGGGGACAACCACTGTTTAGTATATGTAGGCTTTATAATGTCAGTACTAATATCAATGCTCCTATTAATACCATTCATTTAACTACAGCAGTACCATCACTAATACTTATTATGTTTGTATTTCCAGCTATTTTTTCACATTAATCAGCTTTTAGCTTTCAGCATTCCAACACATTTTCTGCAGGAAATGTATTTTCTAGTTTCTTCTTTTTCCCCTCAAGGATTCCTCCATTTACCCAGGTGCCCTCAGGTAGGGATCCCCCATCTGATTAAATATATAAGTGTGTGTGTGTGTGTGTGTGTGTGTGTGTGTGGTCACGCTGCAGTCACGGGTTGGACATACGTGATGTGGAGAGCGTCACGTATGTCCAACGGGACAAATGAAGCTGACCTGGGATCAGCACCGAGGCGTCTCTCTCCGTTTGTCTCCCTCTCTCTGCCCCCCCCCCCTCCCCACCGGGACGTCTCCCTCTCTCTGCCCCCCCCCCTGGTTTGGGGAAACGGAGACCCTCATTTGCATAGACTGATGAAAGGGGTTTTAATTGGCCCCCATTGATTTAGGGCTGCTTTGATTGAGCTGTAATTGAGTGTGAAGTGGAGCTGATTGATCCGTGGTGTTTCATTCAGTTTATGAAGAGGAATCATCTGCAGTGAGAGACGTCCTCCAGCCGCCTCCATGAGGTATTTCTTCTTCTAGTGATGGCTCCACTTCCTCCTCCTCCCTGATTGCTTTTGTTTCCAGGTCACCTCCCATCTATCGCTGCAACTTTCTTATTCCTCACAGCTGCTGGTACGAAGACAGAAGTGTACATAAAGCCCCCCCCTGCTACTTCATCAAATCAACAATCAAAGAAATGCCCGGTTCATTAATATGAAATGATCTCCGCTTGGAGATTAATTGCGTTGAAGTGATGAGAGTTGTGGATGATGGATGGAGAGCGAGCCGTGAACTAAATTGAAAGTGAACTCATCCGTTGTGTTAATGATAAATTGAGCGTGTCGCGTTGAACAAAACATGTTGGGCTTTAAACAGCCTCACAGATGCATTGTGGGTCGTCAGGTGAAGGGAAACATCTTCTTCAGCACTGATGCGACTTTATTCTCACGTGTAGATACTTTACGTGATATCTGTAGCTTTACTGGTAGAAGTACTCAGATTCTATACTCCAGTTAAAGTATTCATTATCAAGTCAATATACTTATATACAAAAATAAACATATCTTATAGTAATGGATACAATAATGTGTTCATCACTTCATTGCTGCAGCTCAGGTTAATGAAGTATAATAATACATCATCCTATATTAATTGATCTGAATCTAAAGCTGTCAGGCACATTATGTAGAAAAATATTAATATCATAAAATATTAAGTTGAACATTACTTGAGTCTATGTACTTTACTTTTTACCTGTACTTTTATCAATCTCATTATTTATGTTCATAATCAAACATGTGATCTTCTTATTAATAATAATATGTAGTTCTTTTGTAAATGAAATATCATAAAGTAGTTAAATGCCTCAGCAATGATACAATAATTTGATATGATGAACATGTTATAATTAATTGAGTAAATGCTTGTAAAAAATTGAAAAACACCTGTATCAACATAACACCTGTTACAATGTAACATTATAACATCTGTAACAACGTAACATCTGTAACAACATAACATTATAACATCTGTAACAACGTAACATTATAACATCTGTAACAACGTAACATTATAACATCTGTAACAACATAACATTATAACATCTGTAACAACATAACATTATAACATCTGTAACAACGTAACATTTTAACATCTGTAACAACATAACATTATAACATCTGTAACAACGAAACATTATAACATCTGTAACAGCATAACATTATAACATCTGTAACAACGAAACATTATAACATCTGTAACAGCGTAACATTATAACATCTGTAACAACATAACATTATAACATCTGTAACAACGTAACATTATAACATCTGTAACAACATAACATTATAACATCTGTAACAACGTAACATTATAACATCTGTAACAACATAACATTATAACATCTGTAACAACGTAACATTATAACATCTGTAACAACATAAAATTATAACATCTGTAACAACGTAACATTTTAACATCTGTAACAACATAACATTATAACATCTGTAACAACGAAACATTATAACATCTGTAACAACATAACATTATAACATCTGTAACAGCATAACATTATAACATCTGTAACAACGTAACATTATAACATCTGTAACAACATAAAATTATAACATCTGTAACAACGTAACATTATAACATCTGTAACAGCATAACATTATAACATCTGTAACAACGTAACATTATAACATCTGTAACAACATAAAATTATAACATCTGTAACAACGTAACATTATAACACCTGTAACAACATAACATTATAACATCTGTAACAGTTGTAACAACCTTAACCTCCGTGACGATTGATCTCTGGAGTATTTTTCAAAAAGCAAAGCAAGACAGAAAAGGTTCCAGATGATCAAAGAGATTTTAAGAAAGCATGAATTACATTTCCATCTGAGAGATGAGAGCATGAAGAGGATCACAGCGTATTACATAAAGAACAGTACATGTAAAGATACTCGTCTTAACAAAGTCAGTTAGAAATACTAAGATTAAATATTTACGCTCTGATCCAATCACCGCTTTGGAGAGAGAAGGACACGCCCAACTCATTAACATATCACTTTATGGAAAATTAAAAGGTGTTTGTGGAAATATGCTACATGAACTTGTTTATTCCAAGTTGATATTCCACCCCCCCCCCTGCCCCCCCCTCCCCCACCGGCGTCTCTGGGGCAAAGAGGTTCAACCGGAGCAAAAAAGCATCATGTCTCCAATTTCATCCTCAGCAGCAGTGAAATAAATAAATAAAGAAGTGAGGCGGAGATCAGTTCACGCTCTGCAGCTCGGCGCCCAATGAATACTTTTTAATTTCTGCTGGGGGGGGGGGGGGGGGGGGCATGTTGATGGATGATGTTTTAATACTGCTGAATGTTATTTTTACCAAACAGGGAAAACTATAAATTTTTACTTCATTGGCAACGATCGTGCCCTGTGCATAGAGGCGTCCATGAATAATCCCCCCCCCAACCCCCCCACAGCAGATGTTACTTTGCAGAAAGCAATTCCTGGGATAAGATTTGCAGAAGATTAATTGTCTACAGCTGTTTCATGGCCCGCTGCAATCTTAATACATTTCTAAGTTAAAAGGCGGCTTTATTCTCACATCTGGATCCATATCTGCTGATCTTCATCACGAGGACCAGAGCTGCTATTAGCGCGCGACATGCTACGTGTCTCCCTTTATGCCCACACGCATACTTTCATCTCTTCTTCACTGACTGAATTATTCAGATTTGTGCAAATGAGTTGTTTTCATTTTTCCCCGCTGGAAGTGGAAATTGAAAGTGACCCAGCGTGACCCCCCCCCTCTATTAGTGGAGGTAGATTGCAGTGGGAGTGCAGTGCGGCTTGCTGTAGCTCTTTGTTAGCCGCGGCGCGGTGACCTCACGCGGCGCCCTGCCGCCACCTCCGACTCCGCCTTTGTAAAGAACCGTTTAAATATTCTACCGGGACAAAGGGAGTCATGTAGGGGGTCGGGGGGGGGGGGGGGGGCTTCCTGGTTAAAAGTTCTGAGACCAACGCACTGGTTTTCCTTACCTCCTCCTCCTGCTCCTCCTCCTGCTCCTCCTGCTCCTCCTCCTCCTGCTCCTCCTGCTCCTCCTGCTCCTCCTCCTCCTGCTCCTGCTCCTGCTCCTCCTCCTCCTGCTCCTCCTAATCCATCTCCTCCTCCTCCTGCTCCTCCTGCTCCTCCTAATCCTTCTCCTGCATGTGTTATAAACCATTTATTACATCTGGCTGTAACAATAAAACAAATTGGGTTATAACAAAAACAACAGGATTTAATTGATTTGTATAATAACAGAAATTAACTATGTCTTGTGTTTATTAATAATTATAATAACAATAATGTTTCTCTGATTAAAGTAGAACATTTTCAAATAAAATAACATTTCAAGATGAATCTATGGCAGAAACTTTGTTTAAGTTGTTTACAGATGAAATGGGTTTATTGATGAGTTTAAAATGTACAAATATAGAAATAAAGAAACATGACCGTAGCAGAGAGCACACAGAGACACACACAGGCCAACAGGAAGTGGTCACAGACAGGAAGTGGTCACAGACAGGAAGTGGTCACAGACAGGAAGTGGTCACAGACAGTCGCACTAAGCACCCCCAGCTGGGCCTCTACATGACACCTGACTCAACGTGGTGGTGAACCAGCTGACCTGGTGGGGGTGGAAACATGGAGGCGTGACAGTAATTAATCCTGGAGGGGGGGGGGGACTTCATCACTAATTGGTTTCCTCTCGTTAAGGCCTTTCTGTTAATGAACTGTGGTCCTCTCAGATGAAGATCCTTTAGAGCTGCAGGAGGTCAGCTGGTCCTTCCTCCCCTGATCAGGGTGCATCTCCACTTCAGGGCCTTCAGACACTCAGAGTCTGCTGAACCTCGACTGAAACCAAACTGGACTTATCTATAACGGGATGAAGGCCTCAGCTAAATGTCATGTGACGTGTACATTACGTCATTACATGTACGTATGTATATTACTACATATATGCATATATATATATGCATATATATATATATGTACATAAGCAGTGGTGGGTGGCGTGATGGTTATTAATCACGACTCCTCCCACTGGCGCAGCAGTGACCCCTTAATGATCCAAAGTATTAATCCGGTGGTTTCATTAATATCCTGGATGGAGATGAGAAGTAATACTAACGTAAAGACGGAGTCATTATTTAAGTGCTGTCACCTGATTTAAATACGCCGTGATAAGGCCCCGCTCTAATTCCAATAAGGACGTGGCCGTGTGCTGAGGAGCTCGTTCCATTGGTCGTTAATCTTCTGGATGGCGGATGGTCTTCTGCAGGAGGACCTGATGCACTCGAGTGTCTGGCAGCATTAAACCAGCTCAGGTCACGTTTTAATGAAACGTCTCTTTAGGAAAACAGATGTTATTTCATCTCAAACATAATGAGGCCGTAGATCATCATTTACAATCCTACTCATTTAGCTGCTTATTGTATAGTTATTGATCACAGTCAGTCCCACTGATCAATGTCACTTAGTTATTGTATTGAGGGTTCCATCTTCTCACTGCTGAGCTGCAGAAGCACAGAAGAACGTGGGGGTGATGTTAGAGATCTGGTGATCAGTCGCTGATCGTCTTATTGGTTCAATTATTGACCATTTGTCTCTGTGGTTATTTTAATGTGATTCTACGGAGCTGAAGGTGGGGGGGGGCACTTGTTGACCGATGGGGGGGGCGTGGTTTAATAAGCTGTGATATTGTGGCAGCAGGTGGGTGGCAGGCGGGGGCTGATTGATGGGCCGTCTGATGAGACTCTACACCACCAACAACCAAACATACAAATTATTAAAAAGGGAGGGGCGGCCTCTGGCCCCCGGTGGGGGGAGGGGGGGGGGGGGTAACCTCCAGTTGAGATGATGCCATTTCCCTGAGAGCAATTTATGGTCTATTGACTGGAGAAAAGTGTCTCCTCACATCGGCAGGAAATTGTCTTACATTGCAGATGAGATCTGCTGCGTGACTCCGGATGCTGAGGCCAGATATCACATTAGCTCCTGGAGCAGAGGGACGCTACCAGGGGGGGTCCGTCCACACAGGGACACACACAGGGACACACACAGAGACACACAGAGACGCACATAGACACACAGAGACACACACAGAGACACACGGAGACACACAGAGACACACACAGAGACACACAGAGACACACAGAGACACACACAGAGACACACACAGAGACACACAGAGACACACGGAGACACACGGAGACACACAGGGACACACACAGGGACACACACAGAGACACACAGAGACACACAGAGACACACACAGAGACACACAGAGACACACAGAGACACACAGGGACACACACAGGGACACACACAGAGACACACACAGAGACACACAGAGACACACAGAGACACACAGGGACACACACAGGGACACACACAGAGACACACACAGGGACACACACAGAGACACACAGAGACACACACAGAGACACACACAGGGACACACACAGAGACACACAGAGACACACACAGAGACACACAGAGACACACGGAGACACACGGACACACACAGGGACACACACAGAGACACACACAGGGACACACACAGAGACACACGGAGACACACAGAGACGCACATAGACACACAGAGACACACACAGAGACACACACAGAGACACACAGAGACACACAGAGACACACAGAGACACACACAGAGACAAACACAGAGACACACAGAGACACACAGAGACACACACATGGACACACACAGAGACACACAGAGACACACACAGAGACACACACAGGGACACACACAGAGACACACAGAGACACACACAGAGACACACGGAGACACACGGAGACACACGGAGACACACAGGGACACACACAGGGACACACACAGAGACACACACAGGGACACACACAGAGACACACAGAGACACACGGAGACACACGGAGACACACGGAGACACACAGAGACACACAGAGACGCACATAGACACACAGAGACACACACAGAGACACACGGAGACACACGGAGACACACAGAGACACACACAGAGACACACGGAGACACACAGAGACACACACAGAGACACACAGAGACACACGGAGACACACAGAGACACACAGGGACACACACATAGACACACAGAGACACACGGAGACACACAGAGACACACGGAGACACACAGAGACACATGGACACACACAGTGTCATTACAGAGGCTCTTATTGACCCACATTTGGAATCAATTAGGTCAGATCCTCTGTATCTGGGCGGCTTTGAAGCAGAAAGGAGGAGACACAGTGACAATGAGATTAAAGAAGGTTTTAAGGGGAGGAGTCATTCCACAATATCTAATGATCCATTAAGAGAGAATGTGCGGAGCCAGGTAGATATGAAGAAAAACCTGGTTTGAAAAACATTGTGATATTGTGCAAATAAATATGTATAATCAGTCAGTGATGTAATCATCGTTTTACATTGTATTGCTGAACAGGTGAATCCATGTGATTCTTAGTCCCCAGGTGTGTGAGGTTCATATCCTGATTCGTAGTCCCCAGGTGTGTGAGGTTCATACCCTAATTTGTAGTCCCCAGGTGTGTGAGGTTCATATCCTCATTCGTAGTCACCAGGTGTGTGAGGTTCATATCCTGATTCTTAGTCCCCAGGTGTGTGAGGTTCATATCCTGATTCTTAGTCCCCAGGTGTGTGAGGTTCATATCCTGATTCGTAGTCCCCAGGTGTGTGAGGTTCATATCCTGATTCTTAGTCCCCAGGTGTGTGAGGTTCATACCCTAATTTGTAGTCCCCAGGTGTGTGAGGTTCATATCCTCATTCGTAGTCACCAGGTGTGTGAGGTTCATATCCTGATTCTTAGTCCCCAGGTGTGTGAGGTTCATATCCTGATTCTTAGTCCCCAGGTGTGTGAGGTTCATATCCTCATTCGTAGTCCCCAGGTGTGTGAGGTTCATATCCTGATTCGTAGTCCCCCAGGTGTGTGAGGTTCATATCCTCATTCGTAGTCACCAGGTGTGTGAGGTTCATATCCTGATTCGTAGTCCCCCAGGTGTGTGAGGTTCATATCCTCATTCGTAGTCACCAGGTGTGTGAGGTTCATATCCTGATTCGTAGTCCCCCAGGTGTGTGAGGTTCATACCCCGATTCGTAGTCCCCAGGTGTGTGAGGTTCATACCCTGATTCGTAGTCACCAGGTGTGTGAGGTTCATATCCTGATTCGTAGTCACCAGGTGTGTGAGGTTCATATCCTGATTCGTAGTCCCCAGGTGTGTGAGGTTCATACCCTGATTCGTAGTCCCCAGGTGTGTGAGGTTCATACCCTAAATTCGTAGTCCCCAGGTGTGTGAGGTTCATATCCTGATTCGTAGTCCCCAGGTGTGTGAGGTTCATATCCTGATTCGTAGTCACCAGGTGTGTGAGGTTCATATCCTGATTCGTAGTCCCCAGGTGTGTGAGGTTCATACCCTAAATTCGTAGTCCCCAGGTGTGTGAGGTTCATATCCTGATTCGTAGTCCCCAGGTGTGTGAGGTTCATATCCTGATTCTTAGTCCCCAGGTGTGTGAGGTTCATACCCTAATTTGTAGTCCCCAGGTGTGTGAGGTTCATATCCTCATTCGTAGTCACCAGGTGTGTGAGGTTCATATCCTGATTCTTAGTCCCCAGGTGTGTGAGGTTCATATCCTGATTCTTAGTCCCCAGGTGTGTGAGGTTCATATCCTCATTCGTAGTCCCCAGGTGTGTGAGGTTCATATCCTGATTCGTAGTCCCCCAGGTGTGTGAGGTTCATATCCTCATTCGTAGTCACCAGGTGTGTGAGGTTCATATCCTGATTCGTAGTCCCCCAGGTGTGTGAGGTTCATATCCTCATTCGTAGTCACCAGGTGTGTGAGGTTCATATCCTGATTCGTAGTCCCCAGGTGTGTAAGGTTCATATCCTGATTCTTAGTCCCCAGGTGTGTGAGGTTCATACCCTAAATTCGTAGTCCCCAGGTGTGTGAGGTTCATATCCTGATTCGTAGTCCCCAGGTGTGTGAGGTTCATACCCTAAATTCGTAGTCCCCAGGTGTGTGAGGTTCATATCCTGCTCCTATTCATCATCTCAGGTGTGTCTATGACTCGTGTGACACCTTCTGATCCATTTGTAGATCAGCTCTCCTCTCACTCTATATAAGAGGAAGATAATGTGATAGAACCTTTCTAAACTGCTGACACCCCCCCCCCCTCTCCCTCCTCCTTGCTCACCTGTCCAAATCAGCCTTATTGTTTCTGTGCAGGTTGCCCCCCCCCTCGTGCCCCCGTGGCCATGTCCTGTTATTCACTGTCTGCAGCCATCAGCCGATTCCAATCTCCCATCAGGGAGGTCTAAGCGCTTTGAGGAGAGGCTGATCCAATCTGAAGACCCATCCAGGGGGGTGTGTGTGAACCTGTGTGTGTGTGTGTCAACCTGTGAGTGTGTGTGTCAACCTGTGAGTGTGTGTGTCAACCTGTGTGTGTGTGTGTGTGTGTGTGAACCTGTGTGTGAGTGTGTGTGTGTCCTATCTAAACTGTCAGCCTGTCTCTGGTTCTGGTGTCTCTTGTTGTGGTGCCTCTGGTTCTGGTGTCTCTGGTTCTGGTGTCTCTGGTTCTGGTGTCTCTGGTTCTGGTGCCTCTGGTTCTGGTGTCTCTGGTTCTGGTGCCTCTGGTTCTGGTGTCTCTGGTTCTGGTGTCTCTGGTTCTGGTGTCTCTTGTTGTGGTGTCTCTGGTTCTGGTGTCTCTGGTTCTGGTGCCTCTGGTTCTGGTGTCTCTGGTTCTGGTGTCTCTGGTTCTCTCCCAGTGGTTCTTTAACAAATCCAACCCAAACTTTAAGGACTGCATTTGTTCATCTGTGTAATAAACAGATCATCAGAGAGATAAAGTAGTTCCTGCATTGATCTTCTGGACTTACTGTTCGGTTCTTTAAGAAGAACCGAACGGGGCTTCAGCTGAAGACACGTCGTTGTGGCTCCGTGTGGTTTTATTTAAACTGATTGATTTTCCACAAACAGCAGCTTCTGAACCTGATGAATAGAAAGTGTGTGAATGTGTCATCAGACTCACAACATACATTTATATATAATACATTTATATATAATATATTTATATACCTGATGGTGGTTCTAGTTCTAATCATTGTGTTAGTATGAATTGAGCGTATTGTTGACATCGTTCTTGTGCTGATGTGAAGGTCAAAGGTCAGAGGATGTCGCACGGATGTAAAAGCCATCTGAGGCTAATTTGTAATATTTTGATTTTGGGCTTTAAACAAATGCAGAAATAGAGAAATGCAAAAAGATTCTGTATCTTAATATCCTTCTCAAACCTTAAATATAAAAAACTATTTTCAAACTGAAAATACAAAATATATAAATAAGGCATTTGACAACGAATCACACAGTAAATCATGTTATAATAAAATGTAACTTTAATTATTAATTTAAACTCATTTAAGCTTCATTCATTCAATATTTTTGATGGTTCTGTAAAAATGTTAAATACTAATGAAGAATGAGTTTAATTATCTATTTAATGTTTTCTTAAAAATAACTTTTTCCTTCAACATGTTGTAGAAAAATAAAACAAAATATAGAGAATAAGATTAATTAAACTCATCTGAAAACATTAATGAGAACGAGACATATATATATATATATATATATATATATATATATATATACATGTATGCTGTATATAGAAATATAAATGTTTATATAAACATCTTTACGGTAAATATTAATATATTGATATCACTCACGTTGAATTAACCTTTTAACATTATAAACTATATTTCCTATCTATTGTGTATTTATTGTATTTTTCATGTTGTATTTTATCACTTATTGAGCAAATAATTTAATCTGCTCAAATGCAAATAAACTCAAAGGCAATCAATGACCAACAAAATGTACTAAATCCCTACATAATAATATTAATATTTATTTAACAAATATTTTGAGTACATGAGTATAAATATAGATATATAGATCTATATTTTATCAATAAATGCTAAATATCTATATATTAAACAATAGATGAATTCTATTAAATGTCTAGTTCTGATTTGTCCTGCTTTCAAAAAACTCGTCTCTCAACCGAACCAAGCCCCCCCCCCCCCCCCCGTCAGCTCAGTCTCAGACATGAAGGACAGGGGGACGGAGGGAGGGGGGCAGAGGGGGGGCAGGAGGGGGGGGGCTTGTCACGGTGGCGTTTCCTCCTAAACACCTTCCACAAATAATGGTTTTCAGAATGAGCATCAACAGGCCTGATTACACCGAATGGTCCCTTTAATTTACCGCCTCTTGTATTGATCACACGAGTCCAGATTAAAGCGCTCAAAGGAGCCCGTGATGAGGTATTAACCAGCTGGAGCCCCGGGGCCCCCCAGGGGGCTGGAGGGGGGGGGGGCTGTGTACAGTTATTCCCCTGTAATGAAGTGCCTCTATGCAGCGGCATGGAGCCCAGCAGCAGGAATAGATCCACCATGATGAGCTCCTCAAAGTCATTTCTCCTCCTGCCCCCCCCCACCTAACCCCTACCGCTCCTCCTGCCCCCCCCACCTCACCCCCACCGCTCCTCATCCTCCTCCTGCCCCCCCCACCTCACCCCCACCGCTCCTCATCCTCCTCCTGCCCCCCCCCCACCTCACCCCCACCGCTCCTCATCCTCCTCCTGCCACCCCCCCACCACCGCTCCTCATCCTCCTCCTGTCTCATCCTCCTAAAGCCTCCTGCCCCCCCCCCCCAGAAGGCCCGGGAGGATTTACTTAGCCGGCTGCACCGATGCAATTTTTATGACCTTATTGCTTTTTTACCATGGTAATAGTTTTGAATCAATTTATCAATCTGCAGGAGCATCAGGCTTGTTGCCCTCAAAGATCAAGTCCAGGTCATCCCATCATTGCTCTCAGATGGAAAGACAACCCCCCCGACCCCCCCGTACCCCATCACTGCCACGGGCCATATGAGGCTGCTCCTCAAACAGCTTAGCAAACATGCTCTGCCCAGTTTAACCCCCCCCGTCTTTAAGGTATCTTATTATGTGGACCTGGAGAGGCCCCGCCACAATAAGAGCCTCTCCACCCTCACAAGTGTGTGTGTGCGTGTCCTAATTGGGCCGCGGCATGAATCTGAAGTCCTCCTCACAGTTGGTTTATCTCGTAGGATCATTGATTTCCTGCTGCACTCGTTTCCCGATCAATAAGTCCTGAGGAGATGAATATGTCTCACTGTCCTTTGTTTAGCTTCAGCAAATGTCAATTAATGCCGAGAGCTCCGCCTCCATCTGAAGAGACATAATAGTATCATTGAAGGGGGGGGGGGGGATTCATGGTCCTCAAAGGATGTTTCCTTCTGTCCAACATGAGGAGAAAAAAACACCAGAACCAAGGAGACAAAGACATGAAGACAAACAAAAGACAAATAAATGTCAACAATCAGGAGACAAGAAAGATACAAAGGGGTCGTAATACATTGAGCATAATATCTGATTATTTTATACAATATATATCACAAGTATTTGATAATCTATGACCTATACATCTTGTATATTTATACCACATATATGTGACATGTATAACATATATGTGACATATATGTTATACATGTCACATATATGTTATACATGTCACATATATGTTATACATGTCACATATATGCATATATTTGTGGGGAGTTGTTGAAACTTCAAACACGTCATATATATATATATATATATATTGCTGACGGTATTGTGTTTATATCACATATATATTTTTAATATCCTTTAATGTAATATGTGTGTGTGTGTGTGTGAGTGTGTGTGTTAAACACATGAATATCTAAAATGGACTAAATGATTAGCTTAGCATCCGAGCGACAACGACTGAATGAATAAAACAAACAAAGTAATTAATTTATCTTTAAAGATCGCTTTGAGAGTAAATATAATAAATAACTATGATAATAAAGTGTGGTTTCTTCTCTTTCTCCCCATGGAAGGCTTCATGTTTTGGGGAGTAGCTGCTTTGTGAGGACACAGGAGGTCACATGACCACAGACTCCACAGCCCTCTGAGGACAATTAGTCATTTTGGGTTATACAAAAAAATGAATTGAAAAAAGAATAATGAATACACACAGTAGTGTGTGTGTAGTAGTGTGTATTGTGATCCACATGAACATGAGGGGGATGAGAGCAGCCTATGAGGGGCCAGCGTTCAGAGTCCCCCCCCCACACCCCCCCCGCCATCAGGTCAGCCTTAAAAGAAGCACTAAGCAAACAGCTAATGGAATTAAGGCTCTAATAATACGGCCCTATAGTGAGACAATTCTATTAACAAGATATAAATCATGTTGAGTGTGAGGTAAGTGTTTTTTAATTGATTGATGGAGGCGGATCCATATGTTTCTGCAGGTCTCCTGGAGACTAACGGCCGTTTACTGTCTCCTGCCAGTGAGAGCGAGCGCCATCAATTATGCAAACATCATCATTTTGTGCTGACGTTACTAATGTGGAGAAGCATTTAATCTAAGCAGGAGCTTTTTATAAAGATTAAACCCACAACGCAGCGCTCTCATTACCCACAAGGCCCTGCTCTAATCACAGGGGGAGCAGTGCATGCTGGGAACTCACACCTCGGCAGAGAGAACACTTAAATATTTAAACATATGTATATCTATATCTGTATATATGATATTGATGTGTATATACATACATACATTTTCTAACAGAAATATACTGTATATAAATATATAACCTTATTGTTTATTACATTATATTTTTCATTTTCATTTGATTAATTATTTTTAATTCTGCTTTGTATATGTATTATATAATACATGACACGACTCTATTTAATTAACATGTATCTTGAAGTGAAAACATCTACAATAACCTGTATTAAATATGATATTTACTGAATGAGTCAGAGAATAAACCACTTGTCTTATTTCTAATATATTCTAGTTATTAAACCTAAGCTGAGGAGGCGTTCAGGTGTCTTCATACGTCTCAGTGTCCTGACTTCCTGGTTATTGATGTCAAGAGTAATAAATATACTATATATATATATATACACTCACCGGCCACTTTATTAGGTACCCCATGCTAGTAACGGGTTGGACCCCCTTTTGCCTTCAGAACTGCCTCAATTCTTCGTGGCATAGATTCAACAAGGTGCTGGAAGCATTCCTCAGGGAGTTTGGTCCATATTGACATGATGGCATCACACAGTTGCCGCAGATTTGTCGGCTGCACATCCATGATGCGAATCTCCCGTTCCACCACATCCCAAAGATGCTCTATTGGATTGAGATCTGGTGATTGTGGAGGCCATTTGAGTACAGCGAACTCATTGTCATGTTCAAGAAACCAGTCTGAGATGATTCCAGCTTTATGACATGGCGCTTTATCCTGCTGAAAGTAGCCATCAGAAGTTGGGTACATTGTTGTCATAAAGGGATGGACATGGTCAGCAACAATACTCAGGTAGTCTGTGGCGTTGCAACGATGCTCAATTGGTACCAAGGGGCCCAAAGAGTGCCAAGAAAATATTCCCCACACCATGACACCACCACCACCAGCCTGAACCGTTGATACAAGGCAGGATGGATCCATGCTTTCATGTTGTAGACGCCAAATTCTGACCCTACCATCCGAATGTCGCAGCAGAAATCGAGACTCATCAGACCAGGCAACGTTTTTCCAATCTTCTATTGTCCAATTTCGATGAGCTTGTGCAAATTGTAGCCTCAGTTTCCTGTTCTTAGCTGAAAGGAGTGGCACCCGGTGTGGTCTTCTGCTGCTGTAGCCCATCTGCCTCAAAGTTGGACGTACTGTGCGTTCAGAGATTCTCTTATGCCCACCTTGGTTGTAACGGGTGGTTATTTGAGTCAGTGTTGCCCTTCTATCAGCTCGAACCAGTCTGGCCATTCTCCTCTGACCTCTGGCATCAACAAGGCATTTCCGCCCACAGAACTGCCGCTCACTGGATGTTTTTTCTTTTTCGGACCATTCTCTGTAAACCCTAGAGATGGTTGTGCGTGAAAATCCCAGTAGATTAGCAGTTTCTGAAATACTCAGACCAGCCCTTCTGGCACCAACAATCATGCCACGTTCAAAGTCACTCAAATCACCTTTCTTCCCCATACTGATGCTCGGTTTGAACTGCAGGAGATTGTCTTGACAATGTCTACATGCCTAAATGCACTGAGTTGCCGCCATGTGATTGGCTGCTTAGAAATTAAGTGTTAACGAGCAGTTGGACAGGTGTACCTAATAAAGTGGCCGGTGAGTGTATATATATATATATATATATATATATATATATATATATATATATATATATATATATATATATATATAGCATATGTAAATAATATATCCCACTGGTGGTTTGCTTCCTTATCATCTTCAGATGAATCTTTTGACTCGATGTGAACATGACAGACGTCGCTTTGTTAGAAACGCCTGCTGCTGTCAGACGGGTCGTTATCAGACCCCCCCACACAACCCCCCCACACACAACCCCCCCTCCCTCCCCACGTCTGCCTCTCACAGCTTAACTGTGCTGCTGATCAATGACATCCAGCTCTATTTAATAAAGACTCACACACACAACATGAGGAACAACGAGGACACGATTAAATACGATTAAGTATTTAAGTATTTAAGTACAAATATATAATATATATATTCTATATTAGAGCTGTCATAGTTAACAAGTAAATCCATGAAATTATTGAATTAGGAGAAAACAAACAGAAGAACCGAGCAGAGGAATTCCTCCTCGTGTCCAACAGAAGGGACGAGTACAAACGGACCACTTTAGGACTGCTAAGCTAAGCTAAGCTAGCTGTTGGGCTAAGCTAGCTGCTAGGCTACTTCCATGTCAACATCTACAGAGGACACCACTGTGTCCCTAAAGGACAGTGGTGTGGAAACGTCCTGTGGATGTGGACATTGTTGGCACTTGAAACACATTAAATGATGGAGAGTTGAGAGCAAAGTGCACGAGAACAACATGTTCCGCCTCCAACATGATCACATGGGGGCAGGATTATATACATATTACATGCATACATTAATACAGATGTTACGCCATTACCATTTTAAAGGCAATCGTGTGCCTGCCTTTGTGTGTGTCAGTGTGTGTGTGTCAGTGTCTTTGTGTGTGTCTTTGTGCAAGTGTCTGTGTGTCCACAGAGGCTCTGAGTTACGACCCCTAAACGGGCCCTGAACGCCCCTGTAATCGTGATGTATTGGAAATGGGAGCGGGCCCAATAACGGGCTGGTCGCCGTGGCGACGGCATGACATCTGCATGCTGGCTGTTGTCTGTGCCCCCCCCCTCACCCCCCCCACCCTCCACCCTGTGCGTCGCATATTAAAAGCTTTTATGGGAGCAATTAAACGTGAGCCGAGCAGCCAGGAGTCGCAGAGTCGTCGAAGGATGAGTTATCAGATATGACGGAAACATTACAAGATGAAGACAATGCAATTAGCTCCATTAGCTCCATTAGCTTCATTGGCTTCATTGGCTCCATTGGCTCCATTAGCTTCATTAGCTTCATTAGCTCTCGTCACAAACACTCTGTCTACTTTGCTCTGTTGCTTCTACTGTGCCAACAAAGACCACTAGATACATATACAATATACATATGGAAATTTCACTTCTAGGACCCTGAAGAGAGCCAGAAGGATGGAGCCCCCCCCCCCTCCTACACCCCTCTGGCAAGAGGCTGCGGTCCATCAGGACCAAGACCTCACCCCACATAAACACCTTCTTCTCATCAGCAATCATCAATAAAGCCCTGATCCCCCCTGACTGTGTCCCCCTGTCCTGCACAAGGACAACGTCTTCATTTAATATGTAACACACGCCCTTTTATAGAAATGAACAAGTCTGATTGGGATCTATGTGTTGATCACAACAGGTGATCATATTTAATTGGTATTTTTGAGGCAGCTTCTTGTTTCTATAGAGTTATTAAAACCATCCAAACCTTCGAGATTCATACAAAGTAAAAGAAATCTTGAAAATACTTTTAATCTCACTAAAAGCAGATTTTACATTCAGAATATTTTATTAAATAAATCCTCAACGTCGTCTCATAAATCCATTTCAAAATGAACTCATATTATGATTATTTCTTATTGAAGAAAAAAAGGTTTTACATAACTTTGGAAGTACTTTATGAATAGATGAAAGAAACTTTTACATAATATTTTTCACGTGTTAAAGCGTCATTCTGTGTAGTGACCAGCAGGGGGCGACTCCTCTGCTCCCATAGACGTCTATGAGGAAATGACTCTACTTCTGTGTAGTGACCAGCAGGGGGCGACTCCTCTGCTCCCATAGACGTCTATGAGGAAATGACTCTACTTCTGTGTAGTGACCAGCAGGGGGCGACTCCTCTGCTCCCATAGACGTCTATGAGGAAATGACTCTACTTCTGTGTAGTGACCAGCAGGGGGCGACTCCTCTGCTCCCATAGACGTCTATGAGGAAATGACTACTTCTGTGTAGTGACCAGCAGGGGGCGACTCCTCTGCTCCCATAGACGTCTATGAGGAAATGACTCTACTTCTGTGTAGTGGCCAGCAGGGGGCGACTCCTCTGCTCCCATAGACGTCTATGAGGAAATGACTCTACTTCTGTGTAGTGACCAGCAGGGGGCGACTCCTCTGCTCCCATAGACGTCTATGAGGAAATGACTCTACTTCTGTGTAGTGACCAGCAGGGGGCGACTCCTCTGCTCCCATAGACGTCTATGAGGAAATGACTCTACTTCTGTGTAGTGGCCAGCAGGGGGCGACTCCTCTGCTCCCATAGACGTCTATGAGGAAATGACTCTACTTCTGTGTAGTGACCAGCAGGGGGCGACTCCTCTGCTCCCATAGACGTCTATGAGGAAATGACTCTACTTCTGTGTAGTGACCAGCAGGGGGCGACTCCTCTGCTCCCATAGACGTCTATGAGGAAATTACTCTACTTCTTCTTGATTTATTCCCTCAGTAAACATTGTAAACATGAGTTTATGGTCTCAGTCTCTAGTTTCAAGTCTTCTTCAATGCAGCATGATGTTCATTGAGTGAATGAAGGTCCATTTAGAGTCAAACAGACCATGAAGCAGGAGATGCTTTAGGACGGGGTCTAACGCTGATTGACAGGTTGACACCAAAGACGTATGTGACGTCTTTACGTCCTTCTCAGTCCTTATGTCGTCACTTCCTGTTTACCACAAGCTAATAATTATTGTCTCAATAATCGCTGGTAACAGGAAGTCAAAGAAGCAGACAACATGCAGCCCGTTCAGGAGGTCCTCCTCAGAGAGGTTAGTCACGTGGGGACTCAAACCGGGACCGCCCCCCTCCCCCATTGATCAGCGCTGCCTGGTGTCCTTCAGATTTAGTGGTCACTTCTCTCAACTTTGCCCATTAACCTGAGTGCAGCAGGCAGTTTGCCCCCCCGCGGGGACATTTATTACCGAGGGACACCCTAATGGATCCCAGTTAAGGTGTGTTAACAATTTTTCTATTGATTAATTGTAAGAGAATCACAGGCAGACTAACTCCGCCCAGAAGATTTAGTGGCTTTTAAGGTAGTAGCGATGAATATAATGCTTTAGAAAGAGCTTCTGTACATTATAGATATGACACCTGCTACATTAAGCTTTAATACGTCTTCATTACTGGCACTCTGCCCAACCCCTTCAAGGTTGAAATAGAGATCCACCTTTCATTACCCCCCAATCACGGCTCCACAGAGACATATCAAATAATAATGGAACTTTTGAAACAGTTCTGCCCGAGTTCTTAATGTTAATCGATGTATTAAATATTAAAGATTTCCATAAGAGGACTTTGAACCGCCGCCACGCTTCAAATGGCTCGTCAGTAATTAGGCAAAGTAGAGGATGATGGCGACCTCGTGACCTTTGACCTGCTAAAACAAGGCAAAGTGAAAGACGCACTTGAGCCGCTTTCGCTCAGAGGAGCAGTGATTGGTCTAGTGCGGTCACATGAGGCAATCGCAAACACAGATGCATCTTGGGACACCGTGGTCGCTCATTGGTTTGTAGTGTTTTGAAGCCGCTAGTTGGCTCTCTGTTAAGAGACCTATCAATCAATGTGTAGCTCCGCCCTAGACCAAAATAACTGTGCTTTGGATTCAACTTTATTGATCTCCATTTTAACTTTCCAAGGCCCCCATGAGAACATAAAGTACTCTCTAATTATAAGTACTTAGGCTCCTCCCTCTTTGTGGTGTTAATCACTGACCTGAGATCTGCGTCTTGAGGAGCATCAGTGCGGCCGCACACAACGCAGAACAAACGCCAGCGAGCCAGCGTCTCAGCGGTGAGGGAGCGGCGGCGTGTGCAGAGAAAACAGCCCCCTCCACGGGAGCCCCCCCCATTGCCCACACTCTGTTTCTCTTTCCTTCTGAGCATCCAGAGCCTGACTCATGTTTGCTCTGCAGGAAGAGTTTCCAGAGTCTCCAGATGACTCTTTACCACAGGGTCAGAGGTCAAAGGTCAGAGATCCTCAGACTACACCCCCCCAACCGCCTTATATTTATATTCTAGCAAACTGCATAAAAACGTACTGCATGGACGTTTCTACGCTCATTTGATGGACAATAATAAAGTTTGTCTTTCTATAAAGTAAACCTGATAAAAGAATAAAGCACAACGGTTACAGTGCTATGCTAAGCTAAGTAGCTTCATACATACATTACAGACATGGCAGTGGTTTCTCATAGTATCTATCTTAGCTTAAATATGAAGCATGTGGACATAAAAGAGGTTTCTCTTCTTGAATCCCTTATGCTAAGCTAACTAGCAGAACTGCTGTAAACACATCCTGGAGGAGACCGGCCAGCAGTCTGCTTCTGAGTTATAAAAACCTTTATTGTTTAATGCAACATTAGCAATCTGCGGCCCGGCAGATGGGCCGCTCCGTTAAGACGGATCCGCTGACACATAAATTCTGTGGCTTCGTCAGGAGCCAAAAGAGAAACAGCTCTCACGGTGCTGTGACGAGACGCAACCGCTGCCAACGGCAACCGCTGCCAACGGCAACCGCAGCCGATTCAGATGTTAGCGCTCGTTAGAGGGGGAGGACCACATGGGGCAGATGTGCATGAGACCAGCATAGACCCGAACCCAGTAGAGACCATTAGAGACTAACACCAGAGACCAGCACAGACCGAAACTCAGCAGAGACCATTGGAGACTAACACCAGAGACCAGCATAGACCCAAACTCAGCAGAGACCATTAGAGACTAACACCAGAGACCAGCATAGACCGAAACTCAGCAGAGACCATTAGAGACTAACACCAGAGACCAGCATAGACCAAAACTCAGCAGAGACCATTGGAGACTAACACCAGAGACCAGCATAGACCCAAACTCAGCAGAGACCATTAGAGACTAACACCAGAGACCAGCATAGACCGAAACTCAGCAGAGACCATTGGAGACTAACACCAGAGACCAGCATAGACCGAAACTCAGCAGAGACCATTAGAGACTAACACCAGAGACCAGCATAGACCCCAAATCAGTAGAGACCATTAGAGACTAACACCAGAGACCAGCATAGACCCATACTCAGTAGAGACCATTAGAGACTAACACCAGAGGCCAGCATAGACCCATACTCAGTAGAGACCATTAGAGACTAACACCAGAGACCAGCATAGACCCATACTCAGTAGAGACCATTAGAGACTAACACCAGAGACCAGCATAGACCCATACTCAGTAGAGACCAATAGAGACTAATACCAGAGACCAGCATACACCCGAACTCAGTAGAGACCATTAGAGACTAACACCAGAGACCAGCATAGACCCAAACCCAGTAGAGACCATTAGAGACTAACATCAGAGACCAGCATAGACCCATACTCAGTAGAGACCAATAGAGACTAATACCAGAGACCAGCATAGACCAATACTCAGTAGAGACCAATAGAGACTAATACCAGAGACCAGCATACACCCGAACTCAGTAGAGACCATTGAGACTAACACCAGAGACCAGCATAGACCCAAACTCAGTAGAGACCAATAGAGACTTATACCAGAGACCAGCATACACCCGAACTCAGTAGAGACCATTAGAGACTAACACCAGAGACCAGCATAGACCCAAACCCAGTAGAGACCATTAGAGACTAACATCAGAGACCAGCATAGACCCAAACTCAGTAGAGACCAATAGAGACTAATACCAGAGACCAGCATACACCCGAACTCAGTAGAGACCATTGAGACTAACACCAGAGACCAGCATAGACCCAAACTCAGTAGAGACCAATAGAGACTTATACCAGAGGCCAGCATAGACCCAAACTCAGTAGAGACCATTAGAGACTAACACCAGAGACCAGCATAGACCCATACTCAGTAGAGACCATTAGAGACTAACACCAGAGACCAGCATAGACCCATAATCAGTAGAGACCATTAGAGACTAACACCAGAGGCCAGCATAGACCCATACTCAGTAGAGACAATTAGAGACTAACACCAGAGACCAGCATAGACCCATACTCAGTAGAGACCATTAGAGACTAACACCAGAGACCAGCATAGACCCATACTCAGTAGAGACCAATAGAGACTAATACCAGAGACCAGCATACACCCTAACTCAGTAGAGACCATTAGAGACTAACACCAGAGACCAGCATAGACCCAAACCCAGTAGAGACCATTAGAGACTAACATCAGAGACCAGCATAGACCCATACTCAGTAGAGACCAATAGAGACTAATACCAGAGACCAGCATACACCCGAACTCAGTAGAGACCATTGAGACTAACACCAGAGACCAGCATAGACCGAAACTCAGCAGAGACCATTAGAGACTAACACCAGAGACCAGCATAGACCCCAAATCAGTAGAGACCATTAGAGACTAACACCAGAGACCAGCATAGACCCATACTCAGTAGAGACCAATAGAGACTAATACCAGAGACCAGCATACACCCAAACTCAGTAGAGACCATTGAGACTAACACCAGAGACCAGCATAGACCCATACTCAGTAGAGACCATTAGAGACTAACACCAGAGGCCAGCATAGACCCAAACTCAGTAGAGACCATTAGAGACTAACACCAGAGACCAGCATAGACCCATACTCAGTAGAGACCATTTGAGACTAACACCAGAGACCAGCATAGACCCATAATCAGTAGAGACCATTAGAGACTAACACCAGAGGCCAGCATAGACCCATACTCAGTAGAGACCATTAGAGACTAACACCAGAGACCAGCATAGACCCATACTCAGTAGAGACCATTAGAGACTAACACCAGAGACCAGCATACACCCGAACTCAGTAGAGACCATTAGAGACTAACACCAGAGACCAGCATAGACCCAAACCCAGTAGAGACCATTAGAGACTAACATCAGAGACCAGCATAGACCCAAACTCAGTAGAGACCAATAGAGACTAATACCAGAGACCAGCATACACCCGAACTCAGTAGAGACCATTGAGACTAACACCAGAGACCAGCATAGACCCAAACTCAGTAGAGACCAATAGAGACTTATACCAGAGGCCAGCATAGACCCAAACTCAGTAGAGACCATTAGAGACTAACACCAGAGACCAGCATAGACCCATACTCAGTAGAGACCATTAGAGACTAACACCAGAGACCAGCATAGACCCATAATCAGTAGAGACCAATAGAGACTTATACCAGAGACCAGCATACACCCGAACTCAGTAGAGACCATTAGAGACTAACACCAGAGACCAGCATAGACCCAAACCCAGTAGAGACCATTAGAGACTAACATCAGAGACCAGCATAGACCCAAACTCAGTAGAGACCAATAGAGACTAATACCAGAGACCAGCATACACCCGAACTCAGTAGAGACCATTGAGACTAACACCAGAGACCAGCATAGACCCAAACTCAGTAGAGACCAATAGAGACTTATACCAGAGGCCAGCATAGACCCAAACTCAGTAGAGACCATTAGAGACTAACACCAGAGACCAGCATAGACCCATACTCAGTAGAGACCATTAGAGACTAACACCAGAGACCAGCATAGACCCATAATCAGTAGAGACCATTAGAGACTAACACCAGAGGCCAGCATAGACCCATACTCAGTAGAGACCATTAGAGACTAACACCAGAGACCAGCATAGACCCATACTCAGTAGAGACCATTAGAGACTAACACCAGAGACCAGCATAGACCCATACTCAGTAGAGACCAATAGAGACTAATACCAGAGACCAGCATACACCCTAACTCAGTAGAGACCATTAGAGACTAACACCAGAGACCAGCATAGACCCAAACCCAGTAGAGACCATTAGAGACTAACATCAGAGACCAGCATAGACCCATACTCAGTAGAGACCAATAGAGACTAATACCAGAGACCAGCATACACCCGAACTCAGTAGAGACCATTGAGACTAACACCAGAGACCAGCATAGACCGAAACTCAGCAGAGACCATTAGAGACTAACACCAGAGACCAGCATAGACCCCAAATCAGTAGAGACCATTAGAGACTAACACCAGAGACCAGCATAGACCCATACTCAGTAGAGACCAATAGAGACTAATACCAGAGACCAGCATACACCCAAACTCAGTAGAGACCATTGAGACTAACACCAGAGACCAGCATAGACCCATACTCAGTAGAGACCATTAGAGACTAACACCAGAGGCCAGCATAGACCCAAACTCAGTAGAGACCATTAGAGACTAACACCAGAGACCAGCATAGACCCATACTCAGTAGAGACCATTTGAGACTAACACCAGAGACCAGCATAGACCCATAATCAGTAGAGACCATTAGAGACTAACACCAGAGGCCAGCATAGACCCATACTCAGTAGAGACCATTAGAGACTAACACCAGAGACCAGCATAGACCCATACTCAGTAGAGACCATTAGAGACTAACACCAGAGACCAGCATACACCCGAACTCAGTAGAGACCATTAGAGACTAACACCAGAGACCAGCATAGACCCAAACCCAGTAGAGACCATTAGAGACTAACATCAGAGACCAGCATAGACCCAAACTCAGTAGAGACCAATAGAGACTAATACCAGAGACCAGCATACACCCGAACTCAGTAGAGACCATTGAGACTAACACCAGAGACCAGCATAGACCCAAACTCAGTAGAGACCAATAGAGACTTATACCAGAGGCCAGCATAGACCCAAACTCAGTAGAGACCATTAGAGACTAACACCAGAGACCAGCATAGACCCATACTCAGTAGAGACCATTAGAGACTAACACCAGAGACCAGCATAGACCCATAATCAGTAGAGACCATTAGAGACTAACACCAGAGGCCAGCATAGACCCATACTCAGTAGAGACCATTAGAGACTAACACCAGAGACCAGCATAGACCCATACTCAGTAGAGACCATTAGAGACTAACACCAGAGACCAGCATAGACCCATACTCAGTAGAGACCAATAGAGACTAATACCAGAGACCAGCATACACCCTAACTCAGTAGAGACCATTAGAGACTAACACCAGAGACCAGCATAGACCCAAACCCAGTAGAGACCATTAGATACTAACATCAGAGACCAGCATAGACCCATACTCAGTAGAGACCAATAGAGACTAATACCAGAGACCAGCATACACCCGAACTCAGTAGAGACCATTGAGACTAACACCAGAGACCAGCATAGACCCAAACTCAGTAGAGACCAATAGAGACTTATACCAGGGACCAGCATACACCCGAACTCAGTAGAGACCATTGAGACTAACACCAGAGACCAGCATAGACCCAAACCCAGTAGAGACCATTAGAGACTAACATCAGAGACCAGCATAGACCCATACTCAGTAGAGACCATTAGAGACTAACACCAGAGACCAGCATAGACCCAAACCCAGCAGAGACCATTAGAAACTACTCATTTTACTTATTTTTTACTAAATATTTAAAGTGTATTTGGTTTTTATTTGCAGGCCAGAAGGAACCTTGTGACCATCCTTCCATTATCTCCTGTTCAGAGGTGTGTAAACACAATCTTCTCCCCTCGCTCAACCCGTGTGGTGGTCAGAGGTCAGGCCAATCAGTGGATAGCCGGTGTCGAGCAGTGCGGACTATTATCTGGTAACCTACCGGGGAACAAGTGTATCAGTGACCGGCAGACGTCCCGCTGCCTCCACACAATTGACTTGTCATGTATTTTTCCGGCTAATTAGCCGCGCTGAGTGGGGGGGGGGGGGGGTCTAGGTGAGCCGGTGGTAAATTTACGGCGTGACGCCGCCATTCATCGGGGACAATGACCCCCTGTAGCCGCTATCGGGATTAATTAAGGGCTGTTAAGGGAGAGTGGCGGTGAGGGCGGCGTGTATGCTGGGTAGATAGCAGGGTGGGAGGGGGGGTCCTCTTTAACAACAGCGCTGTGATTGGTGGGTTGTTGTTAATGGGGGGGTAATAAATGTCTCAGTGGACACATTTACACATGGAGGGACAGACGGGGGCGTTCAGAGACACTTTGTCTTCACTCACTAATGACATCGTTTAGAAAAGATGAAATATGCAACAAGTTTAAAGAATATTTACCTTCTATGAAAATAACTTAATAAAACTATACTGAGGTTCTCCAGTAGCCTCTTGCCCCCTCCCTCTTCCCCCCATGCCCCCCCCCCACCACTCACCTGTCTGTCTGCTTGCTGAAGGCGGATTCCTTCTGGCTCTCCTTCCACTCCCCCCACCTGCCCCTCCTCTGCTGTCTCACCTCCTCCTGTCCCTCCTCCTTAGCTGTCTCCCCCTCCAACTGCCCCCCTGCACCTGTCTAGCTCTCCTTCCCTGTGTCACCTTCACCTGCCCCCCCCCCCCCCCCCCCACACACACACACACACACGTTCACCTGTCTGGTTCTCCATCCTGTCTCAGGTCAGCTGACAACCAGCGGTCTCCTGAGAGGACATCGAGGACTTGTCTCAGGTGATTTTGGGCCGATGGCTGTGACAGGTAACGGGGGGGGGGGGCTTTAATTCACTGACCGTTAGCCTGGAGATTTGTTATTGCGCACGTTCAGAGGCGCTGACAGAAAGCTTTCCAGCTGCTCCTCTGCTGGGAATCCCAATGAAGGATTTGACTTGCCCCCCTCCCCCGCTGGGGGGCACAGGGGGAGGATTGGCTGGCAGATTCTCAGTCAGGGAGCTCCTGATCGTGTCGATCACTTTTCAATTAGCTAATGAGCTGAAAGGTGCTGAGCATGCAGCTTCACATGAGGGGGGGGGCACGTTAACCCTTCTGAACAGGATGACTTGTTTACATGCCTCCTTGCTCCTGATTGGTCGAGCAGCCGCAGCCGCCAGGCGCTGATTGGAGGGTCACAGTCCGTCAACAGCGTGAAATGTTCAACAATATGAAACTGTTCTGAAATGACACCAGATCGACTTCAGCTTATTACAATACAAGGGATGATAATGTATAAAATACAATATGATGTATATATATATATATATATATATACCTCCTCCTCCTCTTCCTCCTCCTCCTCCTCCTCCTCCTCCTCCTCCTCCTCCTCTTCCTCCTCCTCCTCTACCCCCTGTGTTTTCCACAGAATTGATCTCCAGTAATGTGCTTGCTGATGGAGGAGTTGCTCCTCCTTTCCAGGTGAATCAGATCTCCTGCCTCAGGAGCTCTGACCTCCTCTCTCCGCCTCTGAAGGTCGACCTGATTCGTTGACGCTGCACTTCCTGCCTGCCGTCACCACGGCGACGGCTGCCAAGGTGTGAGAGGTGTGGTTGATGAAGCCGAGGAATCGATAGAGCGAGGAATGATGAAGAAATGAGGAGGAGACGGTCGGGAGGCAAAAAGGACTGTGTCATATTTAGTGAGGAGGAGGAGGTGATCAATAACTGAGATGAAACTCATTATGTATCAAAACCAACTCAATTATTTAAATGATGTAATCAATGAATTATAGATTTATTTGAGATATTTCTAGACGTAATTGTAGCATTGATTGGAGACAAAAACCTCTACAGATATAGTTATAAACAGTTATAAATATGTGATATGTATACATCTTAAAATATATATATATATATATATATATATACATGTATATACGATACAGTTCTGTTTTTTCACAATTAGAATTTTGATATTATTATCGTATTATTGTTACCATTAGGATTGTTTTTATTAATTGGTAATTAGTTATTAGTATTATTTATTATTTTTGTTATTATTGTCATTAATATTATTAGTATTAGTTATTTAATTTCAAGCAATATTGTTGTTAATAATTATTATCATTGTTACTATTATTGTTATGAGTACAATTTACCTTTATTGTTATTATATAATAACTTATAATATAATTATAATTATGATTATATGTTCTAATTACATGAATTATGATTACTATAAAGCTATTTCTGTGGTCATTGCTTTGATAGTGATAATTGTAACACATTAACATTTAATGTGTGTATTCGTTGTCCTGCATTGATTGATTCCTGGTTGTTAATGAACTTTGCTGCGGCCCCCCAGGGTCGATCACTGAGGAGACCTGATGCCACTGGAAGGGATTCGATGCATCACGACTAATGTCAGCTGCTTGTAACACGTTGATTCTCCGGGTGGGATCTGCATAAGCACTGCGGTCTCTGCTGGGGGAGGGGGGGGGGTGGTAAATACTTCATGCAGAGGTAGAACCATGTGAACAAACACTGGAGGGACTTTTAACGTATACATCATAATTACCATGTGTTAGATGGTGATGTAAATGCGCTGTGTGGGTGTGTTGCGGGGGCTCATGGGGGTGAGGGGGGGTGATGGGGGGGGTGCCGCTGCAGGAGGCTGCGATGGATCGGAGCAGAGATTTAGTCGCAGGTGGCAGAGGTCGCTGCATTGTGTATTCTGTGCAGTCAATAATAAAGTTAGGACTTATGCCCAGTGAAAGTTAATGAGCATCACAAGGACCTTGGGAAGTCATTAGCATCTGGGAGGGAGGGGGGGGATCTCAGATGTGTTAACCACTTATGTGCTTCTCCTGAAGACACCCTGTAGTAATACTTGTATAGAAATAGACATTTATTTATGTTTAAGTCTTCTTCAATGCAGCCTGATGTTCATTTAGTGAATGATGGTCCATTTAGAGTCAAACACACCGTAAAGCAGGGAGGCTTTGGGGGCGGGGCCTAACGCTGATTGACAGGTTGACACCAGAGACGTCCCAATCCCAATGTCCCCCCTGACCCCCTGGGACTCACTGAGGTCACCTGGTTGGTGTGTGAGGGCTTTAAAGGGTGTAAACACGTCACCATGACAACGTCTAGAATACGATTTACATCTGAGGGCATTTAGTTCACGTTTTCTCTGGTTGAACATCTAGTTTTTCATGTTTTTTGTCAAAACTGCCTCTAAGACAAATTAGTTAAAAATATTGTGTGATTCTTCTTTAATCTTTATTGTTTTAAATGTATGTGTTTTATCACCACAGTCTGAACCTCCTCTTTACCTTGTTTAACGCCTGTTATCCTGTTTTGAACGTCACATTGCAATGACTTGTGGGTAATTTCCCCAAGTCAGCATCAAGAGTGGAGGGACATGAAGAGCTCAACATATCAGATCCTCAACCGAGGTCAGTCGGTGAGAAAGGGGGCAGGACTCAGGCCCAGACCTTTTCATAAATTATTCATGAAATTAAAAATAACATTAATAAACACAGTAGATGATATTATATAATTAAATATTCATTTTTGTGTTAACAAACTAACTCAATTCATCTAATTGAATAAATGAATGAATAACTGACAAAACAAGGCCATGTTGTACTAATCAATAAGGTGCTCGAGGCGAGGCAGTACGTGTGCAGGGGTCTACCTGTGCAGGGGTCTACCTGTGCAGGGGTCTACCTATGCAGGGGTCTACGTGTGCAGGGGTCTACCTGTGCAGGGGTCTACCTGTGCAGGGGTCTACCTATGCAGGGGTCTACCTGTGCAGGGGTCTACCTGTGCAGGGGTCTACCTATGCAGGGGTCTACCTGTGCAGGGGTCTACCTGTGCAGGGGTCTACCTGTGCATCCTCCTTCCTCCTCAGCCCTTACATGGTCAGGCTAAACTTTAAAGACCTTTGAAGAATAAAAGCTGTGATTACAATCGTTTTCTCTAAAGAAATGTAATAAACTAAAGGTGTAATAATATGTTTTTACATCTCATGCATCGATTCACATGAAGCAGGTGAAACAAGGGGCCCATGATGTTTAATACCAGAGCAATAAATCACAGGTCCACATTTACATGTCCGGTAGGAGGCCGATCCAGCACAAACCGATTGCTGTGCTACTCACATCCAACAGCCCCCCCCCCCCCCCCCCCCCCGTTACAGTGGGCTCAGAGCGCCCCCCCTCCCGCTGTGCAGAGAAAGTAGACGCTGCTCCGATGTGACACCAGACAAATGTTTCATTCAAATGTTGCCTTCGCATGTTGTGGAGGAAGTAATGAATTCTGTCCGCCTCAGAGCGCCGAGCAGCAGAATTAAATTTAATGTTCCATCGGCGGAGGAAAGGTGCATAAATCAGACTTTGATCTGCATGGAGCACAGATATGATGTCACGGCCACAAAACAATGTAATCTCACAGCCGCTAATAAAAACAAGCAACAGGGGGGTTTCATTCAGACGGCTGCTCCCGTGTCAAGTGTATTATTAAAAACATGCCCCCCCCCCTTCATTTAAGGAGGGACGCTTGGTTTAATATCGCTTCTCTCAACAAGAGGAATGAATGTTTGAACATTTAAAATCATACTGAAACCAGCAGAGGCTTAAAATAAAATACATTTTCATAATGTCAACATGTGGGATGAAGATAGAAGTATATCATCTGGACTCGATTATTGATCCTCACTCATTGAGGACATTTAAACCTTCCTAAAATAAATTATATTCAGAATAAATGATTTAATATGAAAGCTTCTGTGCACCGACCTTAGGTGTAAACTTTCTATACCATTTTCACTGAAAGACACATTTCTATTTTCCTCCAAACGCATCCATTAATCAGAATATTGTTTATAATAATGTCCATCTGAAACCAGAAGAACGAGTCTCACATTCACAGAAGCTCCTGAATGCCTCTCAAGGTCCGACGTAAGAATGTCATTTTCTTTATTAACTTCTTATTTAAGGTCCATCTCTTTAAATGCATTAAACCATCTCAATGCCGTTATTAATCTGCTCTGTAAAAGTTCTCAGAGATCTAATTATTCTTAATCTATTTAAATAATTATCTTAGTATTAATGTCAACTTCTTCAGAACTTCTTTCTGTCGTCTAAGATAAAACACGATAACTTTCACAATGAAATAAAGCTCGGTGATAATCAGGTTAATCTGTGATGCTTCTCTTCCTGTAAAGCACACACACGATCAATACCCAGTGAATTAGAGTGCTGCTGATCTGATTAACTCCACATTATTCTCTACTGGCCCTTACTTAGGATTCATGAGGAGAAAATATCCCACTTTCCATTAAATGAAAATGACTCACCCGGGTGGAACCTGGACCCTTAGTGTCCTGGAACTTGTCTCTGTGGCCCTCTGGAGACCACAAGGCAATCCCTGAGGACGCTCACAGACCAGCACGCGGTCTCTGTGGCCCTCTGGAGACCACAAGGCAATCCCTGAGGACGCTCACAGACCAGCACGCGGTCTCTGTGGACCTTTAGAGACCACAAGGCAATCCCTGAGGACGCTCACAGACCAGCACGCGGTCTCTGTGGACCTTTAGAGACCACAAGGCAATCCCTGAGGACGCTCAAAGACCAGCACGCGGTCTCTGTGGACCTTTAGAGACCACAAGGCAATCCCTGAGGACGCTCAAAGACCAGCACGCGGTCTCTGTGGACCTTTAGAGACCACAAGGCAATCCCTGAGGACGCTCACAGACCAGCACGCGGTCTCTGTGGACCTTTAGAGACCACAAGGCAATCCCTGAGGACGCTCACAGACCAGCACGCGGTCTCTGTGGACCTTTAGAGACCACAAGGCAATCCCTGAGGACGCTCACAGACCAGCACGCGGTCTCTGTGGCCCTCTGGAGACCACAAGGCAATCCCTGAGGACGCTCACAGACCAGCACGCGGTCTCTGTGGACCTTTAAAGACCACAAGGCAATCCCTGAGGACGCTCACAGACAAGCACGCGGTCTCTGTGGACCTTTAAAGACCACAAGGCAATCCCTGAGGACGCTCACAGACAAGCACGCGGTCTCTGTGGACCTTTAGAGACCACAAGGCAATCCCTGAGGACGCTCACAGACCAGCACGCGGTCTCTGTGGACCTTTAGAGCCCGAGAGGCGAGTTTCATTTTCCTTCCTGTTTGGATGTTGTACATCTTTAAGATCGTTGTTGTCTAGTTGAGCATCTCTCAGTCCAGAGGTAGACCTGATCTGAATCCTGAGCCCAGCTCCTCTAAGAGGGGGGGCGGGTTATTGAAATGAAATGGATCTGCTCTAAGTCTGCTGCTGCGACAGCGCAGAGGAAGAGGAGGTCGAGAGGGGAGACGCCCTGTCCTGCAGAGGCATGATGGGATTAGTGGGCGGCGGCCTGGGTGGAGAAAGTTCAGGTGTAGCGGCTCACCCCCCGAGGTAAAGAGATTACCAACAATGAAGATAATCTAAAGAAAAGTTCCCTCACTCCACCGACACCGGGGAAACTCTCGGCCTTCTCCCAACAAATTCCCAGAAAAGGCTTTTCATTGGGTAAGTGTGGTCCAGGTGATCCACTCTCCCCACAAACTCAATCACACACCAGGCTCTCGCAGTAAGAGCATATTCTCATTAATTCTTCTCTCTGTGAGCTTTTTATGACACAAACATCCGTCCTGATGGTTTCAGGATCTCAGGGTCCATCATGACAATAAGAGTCACCTCCGCTGATGTCTGCTGAGTCACATTACCCACAATTCTTCCCTCCGTGTTCAGCAGGAGGAAAGAAAGGACAAACAGAGATGAACTAACTCATTATAATCATTCAACATACCAGCAGTGCAAACTTCCAGTTAGCAGTTAGCTGCTAGCTGACAAAACAGCAAGTGAAAACAATTCAAAGCTGGAAGAGGAGAAGGAAGAGATGAAGGAGAAGGAAGGAAAGAAGAAAGGGTTAGGTGGTAGGGTGCTATGCGGGGGGGGGGGGATGAGAAGGAGGAGAAGAAGGAGGAGGAGAAAAAGAAGGAGGAGCGAGCCATCCATCATGGAGGAGGACTCAGAGGGACAAGAGCAGAATGGTAAACTGAGCCACCAAAGGTTTACGCGACAAACACTAATTAATCACCACGGCAACCGTCTATTAATTACATATTAATGAGAAGGTCTCTTTGCTTTGGCCCCGACCAGGTCTCCTCTCAGCCTCCTGAACCCCCCCAGATGCACAAAGCACCCGGAGCTCCATTAATCTTAATGGCCGACAGACAGACAGCAAACAGGATTTATATATACTATACTAATATATGCGATTAATGTGGCCAAGTATTTTAACGTAGTTAAATGTAAACGTAACTTTGTTTACTTCCGGTCAATTTTCTGAAACATGAAAGATAGAAACCTGCAACCATCTCGTTTGGAACCAGAGTCCCACCCTGAATGAGAAGAGGCTCCCAACCAGTTCAACAGGAAGTCGTCACTTCTACATTTCTTTGTTTGAATGGACGTTGGCTCTCAGGGTCTAGTTATCGGTGTGAGAGCGTAGTGAAAGTAGTGTGTGTGTGTGTGTGTGTGTGTGTGTGTGTGTACGACAGAATGACAAGGACGCTCATTCGCAGCACGACGTTCCTGACGTACAAGAACCACAACCAACCGCGCGGTCACATGATGCCGGATATGCAAATTAACCTGTAGAATAAAGTGTCACCTTTAAAATCTTCATTCTTCTTGTCAATAATATAATAAATTAGGGCTGTCAATAGATTTTAAAAAAATTGTCTAATTTATTACACATTTTGAAATTCATTAAACTTAATTCTAAATGTTGTTTTTAGAATGTTGTGAGTGTTTTTTTCTCATAAAGACTAAATCTTAGCTTAGCATAGCAGCTAGCTTAGCATAGCAGTGCTATGTGGTCCATTTGCCACTCACCCTCCTTCTGTTTGACACGTGGAGGAATTCTTCTGCTCTGTCCTTTGAATGTCGTTTGTTTTACTTCTCGACGTAACGGACTGCTGCTAGTGGTCAACTTCTGGTTTCCCTCTGGAAGATCTCTACTTACATTTGATACCTCATATTAATCTAAACCTTTTCTCCTCTTTCTAAACATGAAATGGTGAACTGCTGCTTTAACCAGCTGTTTTACAGTATAGCCACATCACCTTTTGTGAAGAGTCAACAGACCAGAGCATCCTGGGAGATGTGTGTGTGTGTGTGTGTGTGTCTGTGTGTGTGTGTGTGTGAGTGTGTGTGTGTGTGACCTGAGAGCTGCCTCTGCACAAATGTTTATCACACGTTGGGCATTAATAAACTGGAGCAGTGAATTAAACAGAGCAGATGTCAGTGAATACTGATGGAGGGAGCTGGATGCAGATCAGAGGTTCAACTACTGCACACACATACTGATGCACACACACACACACACACACACACAGACAGGTACTAGAAGCGTATACAGTTTCTCTATGTCCTCCTCAGTCCTTATATGGTCACTTCCTGTTTACTGTTTGTTAAAAAACAAGATTGTGGTGAACTAGAGTTTTCAAAAGCGTCCATAAACTGATTATGATGTTCTTCTGGAAACCGATTCTCTGACCGAATCCACCAAATCTACCAAACCCACCAAACCCACAAACCCACCAAACCCACAAACCCACCAAACCCACCAAACCCACAAATCCACCAAACCCACCAAACCCACCAAACCCACAAATCCACCAAACCCACAAACCCACCAAATCCACCAAACCCACCAAACCCACAAAACCCACAAATCCACCAAACCCACAAACCCACCAAACCCACAAACCCACAAACCCACCAAACCCACAAACCCACCAAACCCACCAAACCCACAAACCCACCAAACCCACAAATCCACCAAACCCACAAACCCACCAAACCCACCAAACCCACAAATCCACCAAACCCACCAAACCCACCAAACCCACAAATCCACCAAACCCACAAACCCACCAAACCCACCAAACCCACAAATCCACCAAACCCACCAAACCCACCAAACCCACAAATCCACCAAACCCACAAACCCACCAAATCCACCAAACCCACCAAACCCACAAAACCCACAAATCCACCAAACCCACAAACCCACCAAACCCACCAAACCCACAAATCCACCAAACCCACCAAACCAACCAAATCCACCAAACCCACAAAACCCACAAATCCACCAAATCCACCAAACCCATCGAACCCACCAAATCCACCAAATCCACCAAACCCACAAACCCACCAAACCCACAAACCCACCAAACCCACCAAATCCACCAAACCCACAAAACCCACAAATCCACCAAATCCACCAAACCCATCGAACCCACCAAATCCACCAAATCCACCAAACCCACAAACCCACCAAACCCACAAACCCACCAAACCCACAAATCCACCAAATCCACCAAACCCACAAACCCACCAAACCCACCAAATCCACCAAACCCACAAAACCCAAAAAACCCAGATGTCAGTGAATACTGATGGAGGGAGCTGGATGCAGATCAGAGGGTCAACTACTGCACACACACACACACACACACAGACAGGTACTAAAAGCGTATACGAACCCACTGAACCCACAAACCCACCGACTGGGATATTTGGGAGCAACGTGGTTTAAGACTGGAGGTGAGAAGGATCAGGTCCATTCGTTGAGCATACCCAGAGGGAGGAAATGGGAGCAGATCCCCTGAGGAGGCAGAAGAGAAGCCTCTAGTGCCAGCTGCCAGAGAGGATTGTGGGAAATGTCCGGCTGTGTGGTTACGTTAACATTAATGTTATGATTGGTCGGCTGGAGGCTCTTTGATGACACGCTGAGGGACCAGCACAGTTGGGAGGGGGGGACCTCCCACATCAAACAGAGCCCCCCCCCGCTGTTGTATTAGAGTCATCCCAAAAAAGTTGCTTTCAACTTACAGAAAAGAGTTTATTTTGAATCTGATCTTGGAATAATTATGCAGGAGTTGGGAAAACACAGTAAACGTTTCCTGTAAATACACAGATATATATAATGTTGTACATGTAATTTAAGTACTTTAAGTACTTAGTAATTAAAATACATTCCAGCTCCGGCTGGATGTCATCGTGATGATTAATGATCGTACTGATCAAACAAACTGTCTCCAGAACACACACAGAGAGACACACACAGAGAGACTGTGTGTGTCTCTTTGTGTGTCTGTGCGTGTGTGCATCTCTCAGCTTGTGTTTACTCAGCTTGAGGTCACATGGTACAGATGGAGTTCAGCTCTGATGTCACAGGAGCAAAATATTATTACATCGCTGCGTCTGTTTGAAGGAGCTGAGGGAAGAAAGAGACATTTACACATGTGCGAATATATACACTAATATATATATATATATATATACTGTATATGTACCATCGCAGTGTTCATCCAGACTGTTTCATTACTGAGGCTGGAGGTTCCTTTTTCATTTCTCCAATGCTGAAGAAAGGAGCTTCAATGCTTCCTTACGTAGCTCCACTAGCAAAGGAATCACTGGACCATCCTTTACCGAAGGATGCTTTTCTATCCAAATGTATAATGAACCGTCATTTAGTTGTAATTCTATGAAACAATTACAACGTTTCATTTGAACATTAAACCTCATCATGTTAATGTCAATCCATTAAGCAGGTTGGAGGGCGGTCCTCTGAGGGGGAGGGAGGGCGGATGTATGAATGGGTATGTGTGTGTGCGTGTAGTATGGATGGATGAGCTGGTGTGTGTGTGTGGGGGGGGCAGCTGGTCACCATAGATTAACTTAACCTCTGTCACTTTGATGGCTTTTGTGTTTCCCATTGGTCTAAAGAACAGGGCAGCTGGGCCCGGACATGGACACGCCCCTCCTTCTCCAGCACACCCACGCTTACACACACACACACACACACACACACTTTCGTAAACTTCACACAGCTTCGGCTGGTTAAAAAGAATAAGATAATTATACTAAGGTTAACATTAGCCTACAGGTGAATACTAAGGTTAACATTAGCCTACAGGTGAATACTAAGGTTAACATTAGCCTACAGGTGAATACTAAGGTTAACGTTAGCCTACAGGTGAATACTAAGGTTAACGTTAGCCTACAGGTGAGTATACTAAGGTTAACATTAGCCTACAGGTGAATACTAAGGTTAACATTAGCCTACAGGTGAATACTAAGGTTAACATTAGCCTACAGGTGAATACTAAGGTTAACATTAGCCTACAGGTGAATACTAAGGTTAACGTTAGCCTACAGGTGAGTATACTAAGGTTAACATTAGCCTACAGGTGAATACTAAGGTTAACATTAGCCTACAGGTGAATACTAAGGTTAACGTTAGCCTACAGGTGAATACTAAGGTTAACATTAGCCTACAGGTGAATACTAAGGTTAACGTTAGCCTACAGGTGAGTATACTAAGGTTAACATTAGCCTACAGGTGAATACTAAGGTTAACATTAGCCTACAGGTGAATACTAAGGTTAACGTTAGCCTACAGGTGAATACTAAGGTTAACGTTAGCCTACAGGTGAATACTAAGGTTAACATTAGCCTACAGGTGAATACTAAGGTTAACATTAGCCTACAGGTGAATTCTAAGGTTAACGTTAGCCTACAGGTGAGTATACTAAGGTTAACATTAGCCTACAGGTGAATACTAAGGTTAACATTAGCCTACAGGTGAATACTAAGGTTAACGTTAGCCTACAGGTGAATACTAAGGTTAACATTAGCCTACAGGTGAATACTAAGGTTAACGTTAGCCTACAGGTGAATACTAAGGTTAACATTAGCCTACAGGTGAGTATACTAAGGTTAACATTAGCCTACAGGTGAATACTAAGGTTAACATTAGCCTACAGGTGAATACTAAGGTTAACGTTAGCCTACAGGTGAATACTAAGGTTAACGTTAGCCTACAGGTGAATACTAAGGTTAACATTAGCCTACAGGTGAATACTAAGGTTAACATTAGCCTACAGGTGAATTCTAAGGTTAACGTTAGCCTACAGGTGAATACTAAGGTTAACGTTAGCCTACAGGTGAGTATACTAAGGTAACATTAGCCTACAGGTGAATACTAAGGTTAACATTAGCCTACAGGTGAATACTAAGGTTAACATTAGCCTACAGGTGAATACTAAGGTTAACGTTAGCCTACAGGTGAATACTAAGGTTAACATTAGCCTACAGGTGAATACTAAGGTTAACGTTAGCCTACAGGTGAGTATACTAAGGTTAACATTAGCCTACAGGTGAATACTAAGGTTAACATTAGCCTACAGGTGAATACTAAGGTTAACGTTAGCCTACAGGTGAATACTAAGGTTAACGTTAGCCTACAGGTGAATACTAAGGTTAACATTAGCCTACAGGTGAATACTAAGGTTAACATTAGCCTACAGGTGAATTCTAAGGTTAACGTTAGCCTACAGGTGAGTATACTAAGGTTAACATTAGCCTACAGGTGAATACTAAGGTTAACATTAGCCTACAGGTGAATACTAAGGTTAACGTTAGCCTACAGGTGAATACTAAGGTTAACATTAGCCTACAGGTGAATACTAAGGTTAACGTTAGCCTACAGGTGAATACTAAGGTTAACATTAGCCTACAGGTGAGTATACTAAGGTTAACATTAGCCTACAGGTGAATACTAAGGTTAACATTAGCCTACAGGTGAATACTAAGGTTAACGTTAGCCTACAGGTGAATACTAAGGTTAACGTTAGCCTACAGGTGAATACTAAGGTTAACATTAGCCTACAGGTGAATACTAAGGTTAACATTAGCCTACAGGTGAATTCTAAGGTTAACGTTAGCCTACAGGTGAATACTAAGGTTAACGTTAGCCTACAGGTGAGTATACTAAGGTAACATTAGCCTACAGGTGAATACTAAGGTTAACATTAGCCTACAGGTGAATACTAAGGTTAACATTGATGGTGTCCTTGATGATGGACGAGGGACAGGGGGTTTTGCCACTGTTACAGACAAAGAGAAAGCAGGAGGCTATTTGCTTAGCTAATTAGCTCTAGGGGAATCCCCGCGTTCGTCACCAGTCCGGGGTCCAACCTCGTCCTCCTCCTCAGCTTCTCACATCTTCATGCTCGTCCTGTGCCTCCCTCACACATCACGGCTTTTACTAGCGCCGAAGCAGCTGTGAGCGGAGACCTTCGCGACTTCCTGCCGGCTGTGAATCTCCTGATGAATCACCCCCTCATAAAAGCTAAATATGAAAACATGGGGCGGAACGGCTTCTTTTATGGAAACGCGTGTTCCTGTTCTTCTGAGGCGACGAAGATGATCTCCTCTTTACGCTCCTTTTTATGCTCCTCTGTGACCACGAACACAAACCATTAATCCTTCAACTGCTGGTTGTCTGCCGCAGGTTATTAAAGATATCGCCATGGGAACATAAACAGACACGTGCAGCTCATCCCATCTTCTCCTCTGGGTCAAATGAGTTGTTGCTTCTTTTTATCACATTAATTAAAGTGCTGATGCCGTGTTTGTGGCGGCCATCTTTGATTGATGGAGCTTTAACAGGTGTGAAACATTCATAATCATAAAAGAGCTCAAACATCTGCTCTCATAAAGTCACAAGAAGGATTCATGAGGAGAAACATCCCATAGATGTGTGTATAGATTATATGTTCACAGAGAGAAAAGAGGGAGAGATATCTATATACTGCATATCTATACATCTCTACCAGCCTGGTACTCCTCTGGTTTCTGACCCATACAGAGCATGTGTCCAGCTGTGCTCCTGAGGAGTAGTAACGTCCTCCCTGGTCGGGAGGAGCCTCCCCACAGCTGCAGCTGCTCCTCCTCACCTGTTCTCCTGAGGAGGAGCCTCCTAGTGATGTTGCTGCGAGATGTGTCCCGGGTTGTTAGAGGAGCAGCTGCTCCTCATCAGATATCATGAGCTCATTACATCACAAAAATACATCAGTTCATTATCATCATCACCATCATCACAGGCCATCGATGTCCGTCTCTCTTTGTCAACTCACAACTTGTGTCTGTCTTCTCCTCTTCTTCACCTTCCTCCTTCTCTGTTTTGCCTCTCTGTCTTCTCCCTGCTCTTCCTCTTCCTCTTAACCCTCCTCTTTTTCTTTTTTCTTTAGATTAAGCAGCAGACAATCAGAGAAACGGTCATTTCTTCTTCATTTCTTTCCCTCTTGTTTTGGAGATAGAGCCGCCCTCCTCTTCCTCTTCCTCTTCCTCCTCCTCCGTAGATATAGAGGCTGTGAGAGACTTTGTCTTTGTCCCCTGTGACTGATTACTTCCTCCATGTGGGGAAAAGGAGGCTCCTTCTCCTCCCAAACCTTGAACCCTGCCTGAGACATTCTCCTCTCGATTGATAGCGACCTGATTTATGGGCCTTATTGCTCCGTATAATTAATTTTATGCATATGACTTCCTCTACGATTACCATGCGGGCCGATGGGAGAAGTTCACCTCGTAAGGAGACATCAATAACTAACAAGAGAATCATTGAGGGGGGGCATCTTCTCAAAGGGCATCTTCTAAGGAGAGACGCTTCAGTGAATCCTTTGAAGACGGAGGAGACTTCCATGATGTCATCATGTGGTGACGTCATCATGTTATATAATATTAGAGGTGTCCCTTTAAACTACAAAATGAAGGTCCATGATGTCGCCGCCCAGCTGACTCCTCTGACATCACGGTGACGTCATCATGTTGAGTGGGCAAAGTGGTGTTACTGTGAGCGGCAGCAGCTGTTTATGATACGAAATGTTGGCTGATGACATGAATAATGTAGCTGCCACTAAAGGAGGTGATATAAATGCACACGTACCTTCTAATGGGAGTTCTGTTTCTCCAGAGGAGCGCGGAATTAATCCCTCCCTGTACCTCCGCCTCGCGATTATTCACATACAGGCGCGCGATAATGATTCACAGATTAATCCCCGACCCCCCCCCCCGCTGACCTTTCCCTCCGCGGCGCCCGATGGAGGCCGACAGACGAGCGGCGCCTGAAAGACGAAACTCAGGGCGCAGATAGATAAACATACAGAGTACACTTTAAAAAAAGATCCACATTTTTTAAATAACTTTTAATAATAATAATTTTTATAGCAGTTTTACTGTTAACTAGCAGTTTAAAATTATGTACAAAACTCAAAAAAAATTAAAAGTCCAACTGTGAATTTAAGTAATATGCTAATAATGACAAATTAAATGTTTTTCTCATTTTTTTACGGAAGAAATACTGTAATTATTCTAGAATATTTTACTGTTTTTTTTAAAATAACATTAAAATCATGTAAAATGATGGTCAAATGACTGGCAGCAACCGTAGGATTAAGCCACATTTTTCAAAAATCCACAAACACTTTTGTTGTTCATACTCCACAAACTGCAAAACACTGTATGGTTGCAGGATATTTTTCAAATGCTGACAAGAGAAGTCAAAACTTTCAAAACGGATAAAAGCACGTTCAAATCAGACAGATGACAAATTTCAAACATTTCTGTAGTAATTATTTTGAAATATAGAAAATCAAAGAATTATCAGTCCAAGCTAATTGCAACTTCAGCTCAGTCCGCCCGGGTCTCTGCTTTAGTCTCATCACCAAGTTTCAGAAGACGGAGAAGCTGGGAACTGATTTTGTTTGGACATAAGGATCACAGAAGAAGGATCGAGGGGTGATATGAGGAAGAGTGTGTGGAGTACAAAGAGGAAGATTATCCGATGAAATAAAAATTTCCTAATTGATGTAATGCTCCATATTGCTGGTGTGTTATGAGTGAAATGCATGTTTTGTGGGTTTGATGAACTGTGGCCAAAATGAATCTTGGTGATGAGACTGTGTGAAGAGCTTTGAAAGTGTGGTTTCTGTATTAAACGATGCTTGTTATCAATTGAAAACATTTCCACGAAAAACTTCCACGCTTCCACTTCCACGAAAAGGAGTACATATAATAAATAATCAATAAATATACGTAAAAATATAGAAATAGTTAATTTTATGAAAAAATATGAAAGGATGAAAAGACCAAGAGGCCCGTGGCTGACCCCCCCCCCTCTTGTGTCCCTGGGTAACTTCACTTCCTGTCTTTTCTGGTCCCCTGTGATTGTCTGCAGTGTCTGATTGTTTCCACCTGTGTCAAATCACCTGCTCCCCTGTGTTTAACCCTGTCAGCATCTTGTCACGTCATTGCATGTTACTTGTGTTTCAGGTATGGTCGTCCTGTCTCGTCATGCCATGCCAAAGTGTTTCATAGTTCATGTTGTTATCTAATCAGGTCCCTGCCTCGTCTTTGTTTTTTCCCTCCCCATCATCTTTGTTTTATGGAGCGATTTTGATTTGCTTTGGATTTTGAGTTTAGTTTTTTTGAACCTTGACTATTAAAGTCCTTTTTATTATCTGAGTCCTCCCTCCTTGCCTTCGCCCCTCCCGTACTGACACCCCCAGTGTGATTGTGTGATGGTTGCTTAATTTAAGCATCAGAGACAATGGGGGCCGTGAGCTCAGAATCATTCACACATTGAATAAACGGAGGGGGGGGGGGGTCATCATCATGATCATCATCATTATTATTGTTATTATATAAATTATTATTTGAATGCTGTTTATGTTCCTCAGTGGTTAAAACGCTCTGACACCTGTTCTCTCACACACTATCACAAGCTAACACACAGTAACACACGCTAACACACACCAACACATATTAATACATGCTAACACACACCAACACATATTAATACATGCTAACACATAGTAATACATGCTAACACACACCAACACACATTAATACACACTAACACACACCAACACACATTAATACATGCTAACACATAGTAAGTAATACACGCTAACACATACCAACACACATTAATACACACTAACACACACCAACACACATTAATACACAGTAACACATGCTAACACATAGTAATACACGCTAACACACACGAACATGCATTATTACACCCTAACACACAGTAATACACGCTAACACAGACTAACACACATTAATACATGCTAACACATAGTAATACACGCTAACACACACCAACACACATTAATACATGCTAACACATAGTAATACACGCTAACACACACCAACACACATTAATACATGCTAACACACACCAACACGCATTAATACACCCTAACACACAGTAATACACGCTAACACAGACTAACACACATTAATACACGCTAAGACAAGCTAACACAGTAACACACACTAACACACAGTAATACACACTAACACACACTAACACTCACCAACACACAGCAATACACGCTAACACTGACCAGCAAACGCTAACACTGACCAGCAAACAGTAATACACGCTAACACTCACCAACTCACAGTAATACACGCTAACACACACCAACACACAGTAACACACGCTAACACTCACCAACACACAGTAATACACGCTAACACACACCAACACACATTAATAAACGCTAACACTCACCAACACACAGTAATACACGCTAACACACACCAACACACATTAATACACGCTAACACACACTAATACACAGTAATACACGCTAACACACAGTAATACACAGTAATACACGCTAACACACACTAATACACAGTAATACACGCTAACACACACTAATACACATTAATACACGCTAACACTCACCAACACACACTAATACACAGTAATACACGCTAACACACAGTAATACACAGTAATACACGCTAACACACACTAATACACAGTAATACACGCTAACACACACTAATACACATTAATACACGCTAACACTCACCAACACACAGTAATACACGCTAACACACACCAACACACATAAATACATGCTAACACACACTAATACACAGTAATACACGCTAACACACACTAACACACAGTAATTCACGCTAACACACACTAATACACAGTAATAGACGCTAACACACAGTAATACACGCTAACACACACTAACACACAGTAATACACGCTAACACACACTAACACACAGTATTACACGCTAACACACACCAACACACATTAATACACGCTAACACTCACCAACACACAGTAATACACGCTAACACACACCAACACACATTCATACACGCTAACACTCACCAACACACAGTAATACACGCTAACACACACTAATACACAGTAATAGACGCTAACACACACTAATACACAGTAATACACGCTAACACACACTAACACACAGTAATACACGCTAACACACACTAACACACAGTATTACACGCTAACACACACCAACACACATTAATACACGCTAACACTCACCAACACACAGTAATACACGCTAACACACACCAACACACATTCATACACGCTAACACTCACCAACACACAGTAATACACGCTAACACACACCAACACATTAATACATGCTAACACACACTAATACACAGTAATACACGCTAACACACACCAACACACATTAATACACGCTAACACACACTAATACACAGTAATACACGCTAACACACACTAATACACATTAATACACGCTAACACTCACCAACACACAGTAATACACGCTAACACACACCAACACACATTCATACACGCTAACACTCACCAACACACAGTAATACATGCTAACACACACCAACACACATAAATACATGCTAACACACACTAATACACAGTAATACACGCTAACACACACTAACACACAGTAATTCACGCTAACACACACTAATACACAGTAATAGACGCTAACACACAGTAATACACGCTAACACACACTAACACACAGTAATACACGCTAACACACACTAACACACAGTATTACACGCTAACACACACCAACACACATTAATACACGCTAACACTCACCAACACACAGTAATACACGCTAACACACACCAACACACATTCATACACGCTAACACTCACCAACACACAGTAATACACGCTAACACACACTAATACACAGTAATAGACGCTAACACACACTAATACACAGTAATACACGCTAACACACACTAACACACAGTAATACACGCTAACACACACTAACACACAGTATTACACGCTAACACACACCAACACACATTAATACACGCTAACACTCACCAACACACAGTAATACACGCTAACACACACCAACACACATTCATACACGCTAACACTCACCAACACACAGTAATACACGCTAACACACACCAACACATTAATACATGCTAACACACACTAATACACAGTAATACACGCTAACACACACCAACACACATTAATACACGCTAACACACACTAATACACAGTAATACACGCTAACACAGTAATACACACTAACACACAGTAATACACGCTAAGGATCCCTCCGCAGGCAGAAAGTAGTCTCTCACAAGGCGATCCGCAGGTAACGCAGGTCACATGGTTGAGGTGGAGCGGCGGCCACATTAACCCCCCAACCCCCGCCCCCCCTCTCCATTCATCATTAGCGTTGTGGCGTCCCGGCCCATTCATCACTGGGACAGTGACGGATTGGTCGGCCTCTCCCAGCCGGGGGCTCGCTCGGCCTGACAGCCGGAGCATCGTGTCAAGTGGTGGAGAGACTGCGGCCATTAATAACCTCCGTCACGGGGGGGATGTAGGGGGGCGTCAGGGAGGTGTCACGCCAGCGAGAGCGACAGTCATGGACGCCTGATCTTTAATCAAGTGCACGGGGATGATGGGTAATGAATATATCGCTTACACATTGAAAGGGCGGGGTGACCCATCTGTGGCTCGGGCGACCCTGGGGAGGGGTATCCTCTTAAATACCCCCCCATCCCTCGGTCTCGTAGCGTGTCATTCACTCAGTCAGAGAGATTGCGATGATGTGATCAGAACTAAGCCGGCCGACCATCTTCTTCACATTTAAACATTTCCCCATGTGACTGATCTCTGATCAGCTCCTGTGAAAGGTAGTGTACTACATCTCAGAGGTTGCTATAGTACCTTTTAGTGTACTACATCTCAGAGGTACCTATAGTACCTTTTAGTGTATGACATCTCAGAGGTACTTATAGTACCTTTTAGTGTATGATATCTCCGAGGTACCTATAGTACATTTTAGTGTAAGATATCTCAGAGGTACCTATAGTACCTTTATTGAAGTACACCTCAGAGGTACCTATAGTACCTTTATTGAAGTACACCTCAGAGGTACCTATAGTACCTTTTAGTGAAGTACACCTCAGAGGTACATATACCTGTACATGGACACAAGACTGCTCCGGGTCTATATTCTTCAGAAAAACTGCATACAGAAAGTATAATCAATAATCATCACCTTTTTAAAGTTCTCATGTTTTCCCATTCTGTTGACAAAACATTTTTTATTCATTTTAAAAACGTCCGGCTTGGTTTCGTAGCACTTTCACAGTGTGTACGTAGTACTTTTACTACAGTAAAGCAGCAAAACACTTTCAGACCATCAGAAAAGTGAGCCACCATATATTAATCTATACATATATGATATATATATATATGAAGTCATTTCCCATTGATTTGCACCTTTCTCTGAGAGCTGTGATGAGTCTTTAATCGGATTCCAGGCGCCAATCAAAAACCCGTGAATCAGACGACCCGGTCCAGCCCGTCTGCATGTCATTAGGGGGGGGGGGCCTAACAAAGCTGCTTTTAATGAGATTCCACAAAGCTCCACATCAGGTCGTCCCATCATGCATCCTGGCTAATTCACTTATCAATAACTCATCCCGAAGACAAGGAGGTTTGTCCTCAACCTTCACATCCAACAGGCGGCCCGATGAGAAATATCATTACGAGGGGGGGCTGATTAACTCAAACGTCCTCAGTGTCCCCAACTCTCAGATGCAGATTGAGGAGAAGAAGTGGTCTTGAGTGGAGCTAATGAAGCCACATTATGCTAATGCTAATGCTAGCTGCTTTATGAAGAGGAGGATAAATATGATAATACACAGAGAGTCTGTTTACGTCACTTCTGTGAGTCCATCAATGGACATTACAGAGACATGAAAATCTCAGAGTTGTTGTGAAGGACATGAAGATGAATTTGATCTTTGATCTTTTAGTGGCGGTGATAACGATGTTTGACGTCAGGTTTTTCTTTAAAATGTTAAAAAATCCAAGATCCAAGATGACAAACCCGTTTTACAAATTAACTTAAACCTGCATTCTCTCTACTGTCTGTATGTATGTATATATATATATAACATAATATAAAATAATTTACAGTGTATATATATATATATACATCTCACACTCTGTCTCTCTATGTCTCTCTCTGTCTCTCTCTGTCTCTCTATGTCTCTCTCTGTCTCTCTCTGTCTCTCTATGTCTCTCTCTGTCTCTCTCTGTCTCTCTCTGTCTCTCTATGTCTCTCTATGTCTCTCTCTGTCTCTCTATGTCTCTCTCTGTCTCTCTATGTCTCTCTCTGTCTCTCTCTGTCTCTCTATGTCTCTCTATGTCTCTCTCTGTCTCTCTCTGTCTCTCTCTGTCTCTCTATGTCTCTCTCTGTCTCTCTCTGTCTCTCTATGTCTCTCTCTGTCTCTCTCTGTCTCTCTATGTCTCTCTATGTCTCTCTCTGTCTCTCTATGTCTCTCTCTGTCTCTCTCTGTCTCTCTATGTCTCTCTCTGTCTCTCTATGTCTCTCTCTGTCTCTCTCTGTCTCTCTCTGTCTCTCTATGTCTCTCTATGTCTCTCTCTGTCTCTCTCTGTCTCTCTATGTCTCTCTCTGTCTCTCTATGTCTCTCTCTGTCTCTCTCTGTCTCTCTATGTCTCTCTATGTCTCTCTCTGTCTCTCTATGTCTCTCTATGTCTCTCTCTGTCTCTCTATGTCTCTCTCTGTCTCTCTATGTCTCTCTCTGTCTCTCTCTGTCTCTCTCTGTCTCTCTATGTCTCTCTCTGTCTCTCTCTGTCTCTCTCTGTCTCTCTATGTCTCTCTCTGTCTCTCTCTGTCTCTCTATGTCTCTCTCTGTCTCTCTATGTCTCTCTCTGTCTCTCTCTGTCTCTCTATGTCTCTCTATGTCTCTCTCTGTCTCTCTCTGTCTCTCTATGTCTCTCTATGTCTCTCTCTGTCTCTCTCTGTCTCTCTATGTCTCTCTCTGTCTCTCTATGTCTCTCTCTGTCTCTCTCTGTCTCTCTATGTCTCTCTATGTCTCTCTCTGTCTCTCTATGTCTCTCTATGTCTCTCGGTCTGTCTTCTTAACCAAAGAGTTCCTTTAACCAAACGCTTCCATCTGTTGAGGTTCTTTTGTCTGTTAAGTAATGCAGCTGCAAAGCCCCCCCCCCCATCTCCGCCCCCTCCTGTTGTTTAAATACTGTTACTAACAACTGATTTATTCATTGACCCCCCCCACACACACACAACATCACATCCTCCCCTTCCTTCTGTCCAGTCAGACCTCCCAGCATCCAGCTGTCACTCTGAAAACAGGCCGCGTTATTATCCTTTGCATTACTAATACTATTATTATTAATGTTGTCATTGTTAATAAAATTGTTATTATTATCCCTATTACTATTATGATTTGTATTACCTTTATAACTAATAGTAATATTATTAGTGTCATTACCAGTATTATTGCTGAGATTGATATTTTATAATGAATATTGTTATTATTATTACTATTATTGTTATCAATACCATTCATATTTTTATTGTTGTTATTATTATTGAAGCATTGTGTTGAAGTCTGTTCGGATGTAGTTATTGGAGGTATTTGTGATTCCAGGATTTTAAAGTGAAATAAAGACGTCTTGTCCTCGAGTGATGAGTCAACGAGTTGTCTCTGTTATGACATCACAGCTCTGAGATGTTTGGGGGTTTGATCAGTTTAAGAGAGACAGAAAGTCCTCATATGTCCCCTCCTCTCTCCCCTCATGTCCTCTCCTCCCTCTCCCCTCATGTCCTCTCCACTTTTCGTCCTCATTTCCTATTGATTCAAGATTCAAGATATTAATTGTCATGTGTAGAGTTTAACAGGTTGCTCTGAACAATTATTGTTATTTTTTATTCCACAAAGCTACAGATAAATACACATAATACTAGTAAAAAGAAAGAAGTGTGTGTGTGTGTGTGTGTGTGTGTGTGTGTGTGTGTGTGTGTGTGTGTGTGTGTGTTGCTCTCTTGGTTCTGTTCTGGGGGGTTTTGTCCTGGTGAAGTAAATGTCCTTTACTGAGGGGACTCACTGAGCTGTCTTCCTGTCTTCCGGGGGACAGATGGAAGGACGCTGTCTTGCTGAGGATTTCGGTGTCTCTTCTTCGCTGCCTCGCCCCCCCACCAGTGACTGTTCCTCCTCTCACTCCACCTTCCTCTTGTCTTCCCGACCTCATGTCCTGTCCACTTTTTGTCCTCTCGCCCCCCGTCCAGATGAGACGACAGCTCGTCTCTGTCACACGTTCTCGTCCATTCCTGTTTTATGAGGGGGGGGCTGAGTGATGAGTTAACGTCCACTGAGTAGCTGCCAGACCTGAAGCCACGGTGGGAATAACCCTGCAGCAGGGGGGGGGGGGGGGGGCGGCCACCCACGGTCCTTTCCTTCTTTGCTGGGTTTTATTTCACCCCCCCCCCCCCTCCCTCTGGAGGACTGAACATTTTTACAAGCCCCCCCTCTTATAAAGGCATTGAGGCAAACGGAACGCTCTGAGTAAAGTGGACCCTCGTGGGGGGGGGGAAATTAACTGATCTTCATATTTGTGGGAATGTGAAGCTGCTTTTCTGTCCTTGATTCCTGCAGGAAAGAAGAGAACCAGGAGGAGGAAGAAGAAGAGGAAAGTGATCAGGAGGAGGAGGACCGTGAGGAGACAGAAGAGGAAGTGGAAGAGGATCAGGAAGAGGAGATCCAGGAGTAGAACCAGGAAGAGGAGTAGGAGAAGAATCAAGATGAGAGAGAAGAGGAAGATGAGGAGTCAGGAACATTTATTACCTAAATATGTTAGACATATAGGAATTCAACATGGCAGGTGTTGCATAACATGGTAGATGATCAGGAGGAAGAGGAGGAAAAGGACCAGGAGGAGAAAGAAGAGGATCAGGAGGAGGATCAAATTAGTTTGCATTGATGCTAGTAGGCAATGCTAAGCTAATTAGCCGGACACACTTACATTTGCATGGACACACCTGCTGAGATGTGGTTGTTAATGTGAGCTGAGATATTGATGATGATGATGATGATGATGAGTGAGTCACTCCTTCAGGAGGAGGTGAGCACCTCCTCATCAGCAACATGTTCTAATTAGTAATTAGTAGTATCAGCTGATCAAAAGCAGATTAAAGCTCATCAACGGACTAACGAGCATTAGACCAGTGGGGGGCACAGTCTCGCTCGGTTAGACTCTCACTCAGGGAGGGGGGCGGGGGGGGATCTTCAAGTTCACTAGGCCTGATTAAACCCGAGCCGGACTGTTTTCTTCTCGGCTAATTATGCGTAAGTGAGGAAGACAATGAAGCATCTGGTTCTCATTCTTCCTCGTTTGCCGCTGTGACAGAGGGATGCATTGTGGGTGCAGCCGACAGCACCCCCCCTCCTCGAGGTCAGCGGGGGGCAAATAGATGAATTTATAACTTGGCCTTTTCAGGGAGGGGTCTTTGTCCACTCCCCCCACTGTTCCACCCCAGAGACCATCATTTATTATTAGGACCCCCTCCTCTGTGGGACTCAAAGAGTGAAAAGACACCACCCCCCCACTTGTCCGCCCCCCCTTTCAGCTAGTGGGGCAACCTGCAGGGAGTTGAACTGTCCCCATGTGACCCAACTCTGAAATAAAAAAGTCTTCAGGGTTTAATTCTGAATGATCTTCATGTTTGTTCATACTAAAACTCTTTTGAGCTTCTTCTCAACAGTCGGACTAAGAAACCCTGAAGAACCGAGGAGCCAAACGTCTCATTAGTGCATCAAACCAAACAGGAAGTTGCACAGGGGGGAAGTCACGCCTCTTCGTTGATCTGATTGGCTGTCAGATATCTCCACCTTGTCTCATCTTGTCTCATCGTATCTCCACCTTGTCTCATCTTGTCTCATCGTATCTCCACCTTGTCTCATCTTGTCGCATCGTATCTCCACCTTGTCTCATCTTGTCGCATCGTATCTCCACCTTGTCTCATCTTGTCTCATTGTATCTCCACATTGTCTCATCTTGTCTCATCGTATCTCCACCTTGTCTCATCGTATCTCCACCTTGTCTCATCGTATCTCCACCTTGTCTCATCTTGTCTCATTGTATCTCCACCTTGTCCCATCTTGTCTCATCGTATCTCCACCTTGTCTCATCTTGTCTCATCGTATCTCCACCTTGTCTCATCTTGTCTCATCGTATCTCCACCTTGTCTCATTGTATCTCCACCTTGTCTCATCTTGTCTCATTGTATCTCCACCTTGTCCCATCTTGTCTCATCGTATCTCCACATTGTCTCATCTTGTCTCATCGTATCTCCACCTTGTCTCATCTTGTCTCATCGTATCTCCACCTTGTCTCATCTTGTCTCATCGTATCTCCACCTTGTCTCATTGTATCTCCACCTTGTCTCATCTTGTCTCATTGTATCTCCACCTTGTCCCATCTTGTCTCATCGTATCTCCACATTGTCTCATCTTGTCTCATCGTATCTCCACCTTGTCTCATCTTGTCTCATTGTATCTCCACCTTGTCCCATCTTGTCTCATCGTATCTCCACATTGTCTCATCTTGTCTCATCGTATCTCCACCTTGTCTCATCTTGTCTCATCGTATCTCCACCTTGTCTCATCTTGTCTCATCGTATCTCCACCTTGTCTCATTGTATCTCCACCTTGTCTCATCTTGTCTCATTGTATCTCCACCTTGTCTCATCTTGTCTCATCGTATCTCCACCTTGTCTCATCTTGTCTCATCGTATCTCCACCTTGTCTCATCTTGTCTCATTGTATCTCCACCTTGTCCCATCTTGTCTCATCGTATCTCCACCTTGTCTCATCTTGTCTCATCGTATCTCCACCTTGTCTCATCTTGTCTCATCGTATCTCCACCTTGTCTCATTGTATCTCCACCTTGTCTCATCTTGTCTCATTGTATCTCCACCTTGTCCCATCTTGTCTCATCGTATCTCCACATTGTCTCATCTTGTCTCATCGTATCTCCACCTTGTCTCATCTTGTCTCATTGTATCTCCACATTGTCTCATCTTGTCTCATCGTATCTCCACCTTGTCTCATCTTGTCTCATCGTATCTCCACCTTGTCTCATCTTGTCTCATCGTATCTCCACCTTGTCTCATCTTGTCTCATTGTATCTCCACCTTGTCCCATCTTGTCTCATCGTATCTCCACCTTGTCTCATCTTGTCTCATCGTATCTCCACCTTGTCTCATCTTGTCTCATCGTATCTCCACCTTGTCTCATTGTATCTCCACCTTGTCTCATCTTGTCGCATCGTATCTCCACCTTGTCTCATCTTGTCTCATCGTATCTCCACCTTGTCTCATCTTGTCTCATCGTATCTCCACCTTGTCTCATCAGATCTCCACCTTGTCTCATCGTATCTCCACCTTGTCTCATCGTATCTCCACCTTGTCTCATTGTATCTCCACCTTGTCTCATCTTGTCTCATCGTATCTCCACCTTGTCCCATCTTGTCTCATCGTATCTCCACCTTGTCCCATCTTGTCTCATCGTATCTCCACATTGTCTCCACTTGTCTCCACCTGCTTCATCCATTCTCCACCTTGTCTCATTCTGTCTCCACCTGTCTCCTGCTTGGCTCAACCCGTCTCCACCTGGTCTCCTTCTGTCTCCACCCGTCTCCTCCACCCGTCGTCCTGCCTTAATGAAATGCTCACTCCATTAATGGAGATGGGGCTGTGATGTCCTCGTTGAGGGTTCTGCAGCGTTCTGCCGTCGTTAGAAATGAGATTATGGAGCAGAATTAGAATGATAATGGCCGATGTGGCTCCCTGACAGGCATCACTATCCCGGGATCAAGGGATGGGGGGGGATGGGGGGGGGCACGTCAGCCTACAGATGTGCCTTTCAGAAGCACTCAAAATTAGTTTAATTTGGTAAACGTTGGGGATTTAGAAGCTTTTAGCTCGACTGTAACGAGACAGGAATACATTTAAATGTTTTGCCCCCCCCTCATTAGCATAAAACCACCTTAGGGAACATTTGCATTCCCAACTACTGCCCCCCCCCCCCCCCCTTTTTCTTTTTCCCTCCTCTACCAGATTACATTTGCATTCGCTACCGCTCGGCACGAAGAGCGTTTTTGAACAGGCCGTAATCCCGTTAAAAGGTTTGATTCTATTCCAGCTAATCGAGTCAAAGGAACCAATCACAGCGCTGCTGATTAAAGCCCAATTAGTGTAACGAGGACCAGCTGACATACGGAGATATGGCCCCGCAGAGGTGTTTCATTATTATTATTATCCTTATTATTATATTACCATAACGTGAATCTACATAAACAAGCAGAAAAACACATTTATTCAACTTAACATGAAAAAGCAATATGTAGATTAGAAGTAAATAAAGAATTAAAATGAAGAGGAGTCTGTATTATATCGACACAGTAATAAACGCATAATAATACAAATATGTATTATTAATACAACTGTATGTTAATGATTGTGTAATAACAATAATACTATTGATACTAGTAACTATAGTTTTATCTTGTGTATAATAATAATAACTGTATAATGATAGTAGTAGTAATAGTAGTAATAGTAGTAGATAGTAGTAGTTATCACTTTATTATAATAACAATTATATTTTATACTGGTAACTGTACTGTAATCCTCATTAATCTATAATAACAATGATCGTTACTGTATAATAATCCTGATGTGATAACACATATAGATGTATAACAACTGGAAGGTTGTTTTGAAGAACCAATGTATATTATTCATAATAGAAATAATAATTCATACATAATAGATACAATAATATCACTAACAAAACATACAATATAAATGTGCAAATTAAAACCGGAGATGAATGAGATTCTTATTATAATACGTATGTGTAACAATGATGGAGCATCTGACCAGACGGTCACACACAGGTCACTGGGAGGGGGGCAAAGGGACCTCGTAATTAATCAGCTTCCATGTAATTAAGGTGTCCATCAGGAGGCCAGATATACCTGCAGGATTAATGAGTTCACCTTTAACTAACACGCTGCACATGGTGGACCAGAACCTGGTGGTCATATGATGGTCACATGGTAGTCACATGGTGGACCAGAACCTAGTGCTACATCAGACTGGCTCCTCCTCCCTCTTAATCAGATGTTTGGTGAGCATCTATTGCTGAGTTCTGTGACCTTTGACCTCTCAGTGTCACAAAGAACTGAGTTGAATAAACAGGCAGCCGGTGATGTGATGGTTGTCATGTGATCTCCTCGAGTCCCTGAACACACACACAGGAGATCAATGGGGAAACGTGGAATTAGTCATTCTGAATCACGAAGAGACCTCCTCCAGAAAATCACTAAACAATCATGTATCCCCATCGATTGATTCTAAACACCGTGGGGGGGGGGGGGGGGGGGCTCGTGTCCTAATCAGGAGGAAACGACGCGGCAGCCATTAGCGGCCTAAGCTGCTCTATTAAAGCGCCCCCGCTTCACACGCTTCGGAATTTCAGAAGTTAGACCCCCCCCTTCCAAACCACGCGTTACCACGGCAACCAGCAAACGGTTTACCGATCGATCGATCGATCCACAGATTGTGTTCTCCATTAATCAACTTATTGTTGTGATGGGCATAAGTGGATGGGGGGGGGGGGTTATAACCATAGAAGTAAAGTAGTTGATAAAATAGTTTAAGTTGATGTATTTATGTCCATTGATCAGCTGATCAGATGAGAGCAAACACTGATTGAAGCAGAATATTTTTCCATCTTTTAATAATAAAAAATGAGCTTTGTGATTTTTTTACTTTTTTGTGCTAAAAGAAAAGAAACACAATATTGTTATTTATAGAACTATAACACTTATTAATAATAATAATATTAATACTATTTAACAGTATACTATGAATAAGGCAGGAATTAGCATTACAAATATATATATAAATATCAATGTTAACAATGAATCTTGATTAATGTAATCTTTAGGATTATATTGTGAATATCAACATAAACAGCTCTACGTGAACATATTAAACACATTTTTATTAATAGACTTTTTAATAATTACAGTCAAACCCAACCTCAATCCAATAATACCCAGCATGCACTTGTTTTAACAAGAGGGTCCTCAGCAGACCCCCAGGATCCCTCGGGGGGCCTCCACCCTCCTCTTGAGACCCTCAGCATGAGACACAATCCATCCCACCCCTATAGAGATGTTATATATATATATATATATATATATATCAGATAACGAATGTATGAGGATGACATAAATAAGTCTCAAGTTGTGTGCTGAGGAGACTTTAAGCCTCCAGAGGAAACACTCATCCCGCCAGATTAAGAGCCGGGCACGTTGTGCTTCAGATCCCTGGTCCTCACTCATGACTACAGGATAATGAGCAGATTGATGCACAACGCTGAGAGGAGCCTCAGAGGAGCAGACAGGATCATAACTTTATTGATTCTTCTCTTTTCAGAAATGTCGTTTTACCAGCTAAAGGCCCATTTTGTGTTTGAAATATATCTCTTTTATTATTATTATCTTAATCACCAACACATAAAACCATCAACGGTTCATCGAGTTTCAGTCTCAGATTCAAAAGGTAAAATTAGCTGAAAGGTTTTAGATATTCTGTGAGATCAAAGATGATGAATAATTATTATTATTAGCTTTTGATAACAAAGAATTTGTTTGATCTGAAACCTCTAAGTCTCTAATTATTATAGATCTGAGATCAATGTTATATATTACATTACATCACATGTCATTTAGCTGAGGCTTTTATCCAAAGCGATTTACAATAAATGCATTTCAATCATAAACAAACAAACAAACGTTCACACGTCTTATGACACTTTTCACTTTTGGCTAAAAGGAGCCTTAAATGTTACGAAAGCTCACATCGCCTCAAACATCATGGAAACTGTTACTCTGAGAGCGCAGTGATGCAGAAGAATGTGAACAGGTATTATGGCTCAATACAGCACAGCACGGGACTCCCTCTCAACCAATCACAACGCTGCATTTCATCTACCTGTATCATAAATATATAGATAGTAATATCTATATATAAAGTCAATTCTACTCTGATGAAACCTGTCTGTGTGTGTGTGTGTGTGTGTGTGCGTGTGTGTGTGTGTGTGTGTGTGTGTGTGTGTGTGTGTGTGTGTGTCTGTGTGTGTGATCGATATACACAAACACACAGAATCAAAGCACTTTAAGGGCTGATGCGACTGTTCTGCCAACAATCTGCATCCAATGGAGCATCGACTGCTTTAGTGTGTGGTAATCAATGGGGAGGGTGGGAGGGGGGGTTGTAATGATTAACTTTATATGTGGGGGGGTCCTCAGGCTGCCTGAAGGATGACGGGACGCACAGGAGATCTATGGACCTGACCATTAGTCACCTTGCAGCCTCATTATATGAGCATCCCTGTAACTATGGTAACATTGGGATACATCATGATGTGGGATTTATCTATACTTCTATGATGTATTTATACCTCATCATGTCTGGTCTATGATGTATTTATACCTCATCATGTCTGGTCTATGATGTATTTATACCTCATCATGTCTGGTCTATGATGTATTTATACCTCATCATGTCTGGTCTATGATGTATTTATACCTCATCATGTCTGGTCTATGATGTATTTATACCTCATCATGTCTGGTCTTTGATGTATTTATACCTCATCATGTCTGGTCTATGATGTATTTATACCTCATCATGTCTGGTCTTTGATGTATTTATACCTCATCATGTCTGGTCTTTGATGTATTTATACCTCATCATGTCTGGTCTTTGATGTATTTATACCTCATCATGTCTGGTCTTTGATGTATTTATACCTCATCATGTCTGGTCTATGATGTATTTATACCTCATCATGTCTGGTCTGTGATGTATTTATACCTCATCATGTCTGGTCTTTGATGTATTTATACCTCATCATGTCTGGTCTATGATGTATTTATACCTCATCATGTCTGGTCTTTGATGTATTTATACCTCATCATGTCTGGTCTTTGATGTATTTATACCTCATCATGTCTGGTCTTTGATGTATTTATACCTCATCATGTCTGGTCTATGATGTATTTATACCTCATCATGTCTGGTCTTTGATGTATTTATACCTCATCATGTCTGGTCTTTGATGTATTTATACCTCATCATGTCTGGTCTTTGATGTATTTACACCTCATCATGTCTGGTCTTTGATGTATTTACACCTCATCATGTCTGGTCTTTGATGTATTTATACCTTATCATGATGCCAGATGTGGCCTGCCACGTCATTTTATTAAGCGAGAGCTTAATTCACAAATGTCAAAATCGCGACCAAATCCGTCCGCTGCCTGTGGACGACCACCGGGTGACAGCCGCGCCGTCAGCGAAACGTTGGCCGTATCGCTAGGGCGCCGCCCCCCATCAGCCGTTTGGACCGCCAGCGTCAGGGCGCACACAGAGGAAAACCTCTCCTATGCTAAAGGAGCTAGTAAAGGAAGCATTAAGGCATCTCTCCTATGCTAAAGGAGCTAGTAAAGGAAGCATTAAGGCATCTCTCCTATGCTAAAGGAGCTAGTAAAGGAAGCATTAAGGCACCTCTCCTATGCTAAAGGAGCTAGTAAAGGAAGCATTAAGGCACCTCTCCTATGCTAAAGGAGCTAGTAAAGGAAGCATTAAGGCATCTCTCCTATGCTAAAGGAGCTAGTAAAGGAAGCATTAAGGCACCTCTCCTATGCTAAAGGAGCTAGTAAAGGAAGCATGTAAGCACCTTAACGACTGTACCTTGGGAGACCAGGAAGTGGGCGGTGGGTGAGAGCCAGCAGGTGTTGCCGTGGGAGACGTGGGTGTGGTCGGGGAGTGTGGGACCCTCACTGGGATCAATAATCTGTTATCAGCAGCCGCTCCATGGCGCTCAGGTTCCCACTGGCAGCGCAGTTACCATGGTAACAAGTGGTCCCTAAAGGCATCATGTGTGACCAAAGGTTCCATCAGAAAATCCAACAGACAATTCATTTTACAGATGACCCATCACAATAATGTTACTTTGTTCTCGTTTTCACCCTGAACGCATCATAATGGAACTCTGCTCAATGCTGCTAACTGGTTTCTTGTTCCTTTGACTGGTTTCTTTTTTCTTTGACTGGTTTCTTGTTCCTTTGACTGGTTTCTTTTTTCTTTGACTGGTTTCTTTTTTTCTTTGACTGGTTTTTTGTTCCTTTGACTGGTTTCTTTTTTCTTTGACTGGTTTCTTTTTTTCTTTGACTGGTTTTTTGATCCTTTGACTGGTTTCTTTTTTCTTTGACTGGTTTCTTTTTTTCTTTGACTGGTTTTTTGTTCCTTTGACTGGTTTCTTTTTTCTTTGACTGGTTTCTTTTTTTCTTTGACTGGTTTTTTGATCCTTTGACTGGTTTCTTTTTTTCTTTGACTGGTTTTTTGTTCCTTTGACTGGTTTTTTGTTCCTTTGACTGGTTTCTTTTTTCTTTGACTGGTTTCTTGTTCCTTTGACTGGTTTCTTTTTTCTTTGACTGGTTTCTTTTTTTCTTTGACTGGTTTTTTGTTCCTTTGACTGGTTTCTTTTTTCTTTGACTGGTTTCTTTTTTCTTTGACTGGTTTCTTTTTTCTTTGACTGGTTTCTTTTTTCTTTGACTGGTTTCTTTTTTTCTTTGACTGGTTTCTTTTTTCTTTGACTGGTTTCTTTTTTTCTTTGACTGGTTTTTTGATCCTTTGACTGGTTTCTTTTTTTCTTTGACTGGTTTTTTGTTCCTTTGACTGGTTTTTTGTTCCTTTGACTGGTTTCTTTTTTCTTTGACTGGTTTCTTGTTCCTTTGACTGGTTTCTTTTTTCTTTGACTGGTTTCTTTTTTTCTTTGACTGGTTTTTTGTTCCTTTGACTGGTTTCTTTTTTCTTTGACTGGTTTCTTTTTTCTTTGACTGGTTTCTTTTTTCTTTGACTGGTTTATTTTTTCTTTGACTGGTTTCTTTTTTCTTTGACTGGTTTCTTTTTTCTTTGACTGGTTTCTTTTTTTCTTTGACTGGTTTCTTTTTTCTTTGACTGGTTTCTTTTTTTCTTTGACTGGTTTCTTGTTTCTTGTTTGAATGGTTTCTTGTTCCTTTGACTGGTTACTGTTCTCTGTGTCTCCTTGTTTCCTCGTCTCCTTGTCTCCTCTTCGAGCACTTTCGGGTGAGCTTTGCTGAGAACACACTGAGCTTTACCCAACAGGGCGATGCGTTTAGGAGCGTTGGACTTTCCCGTTGCAGGGAGGTGACTGGGTGACAGGGAGGAGGAGTGACGAGGACGTGTTCATCTATTCGGAGACAGACGGAGCAAACAGTCTATAACAGAATGTAAATGAAGTTGCCTGAGCCAACACACCACTACTTTCTCTCTATCATGAATAAATATTGGTGCTTCTCCCTCCCGGCTTGTCCCACAATGCCTCACATTCCTGCTTCCTGTTGCCACAGCGAGCGTCTTGGTGGAAACCGTCCTGCTATCAGAGGGCCTGTTGGGAGGGTAAACACGAGCCATTAACCCGCGACCCGGCTGCTGTTTGGAGAGGACGTTCCCTGCGGAGTCAGAGCTTCACTCGCATGTTTCCACCAGTCATCTGCCCCCCCCCCCCCTCCACTCCACGTCAGACACCACAGAAGAAGAACCAGCGGGTTTGGTAGAGATTGAGCTGAAAGCATCTGATTTAATCCAATAAATAAGGATTAAATGAGGCTTGTATTTGTTTGATCCTGGTCCACGTGTATATATACATATATATACATATACTGTATATATATATATATTATCTATAGATAGATATATATCTAAATATATATCTATATATATATATAGATATATCTAGACAAATATATAAAACCATCATTTCTTCCGCGCAATGATTCACACACAATATTTATTCATAATTTTTTTAGTACACCCTTTAGAACAGAATCAGTGTTTCAAAGTGCTGATATGTGAAAGTATGGATTTAAACATTATTTAAATAGTCAATGTTCTCACTGCTAATTGTTTCAAAGACTCATAATAATTAAAAGAATAATTAATATGTGGCATAGAAGAAATATCCCACGTGGATCAGCAGTAAAGAGTGTGATTTGAGGACTGGCCCTGAGCCATCGGGGGGGTCGGTCAGTCCATCGATCCACAGAACTCAGAACCACAAGGATCCATAACAGTAAAACTCGTCTCCATTGATTTCTGCATCAGAACTCATCTTGGTGCTGAACAAAGAGCCATCAAGGGGATTTATCACCGTTTGAGTGATGCGCCGTGTCGCCGGGGTCAAAGGTCAGCGGCAGTAATGAACTCTGTGGGTGGGGGGGGGGGTGTTAGCGTACAGCATTTGTTAGCGTAGCGTCACTCTGAGCTGCATTGCTCACGTTTCACACACAAAGCGATGTGTGGAATCTCATGGTGGAAGCTAACCTGGGCCTCCGCTGGGGGGGGTACAGAACCACCTTCATCCACAGGGGGAACACGGCACCAACGAAGAAGACCAACGTAGAAGAATCACGGGAGCGAAGGAATCAATCATCTGTAGTCATCTATAGATTATTGTGTACTATAAAAACGTATATAATTACACACCTGAAGGTACTTTGCTTTAACGATGCAACAACCGTTTTACTTTAATGGATTCATCAATTCATCGCTTGGTCTCTAAAAAGCAGCATTTTCACAATTTTGGCATGAAGAATTACAATAAATAATAATATTAAAGAACGATTCATTGATTAACAGCTGCTTAGTTTTCTGTCAATCAACTCATTACATTGATCTCCGTGATTTACAATCTGATCAAAGTTGCTTATTATTATTAATGCATCAGTCAAAACAGTCCTTTGATACACAGAGCGTTTGTTATCAATAATAATAAAAGTAATTGTGCAGAATTGATTTGTAACATTAAAGGACATCCGTCTCAGAGGATCTCTTGCATTTCTTCATGTCTTCAACGACCAATCAGACAGCTGATTGAGCGGCGAGGGCTCGATCGATCGCGCCGTGTCTCGCTGGTTGATCAATGGCTCTGAGATGAGAGAACTTCTTGCTCCGGTGAAGCAAAGCCTTTGTTTGGAGCAGCAGGTGGAGCCTGACGGCATCCGCCAGCTGACTCCCAGAGGCCCTTTGTTCCCCGGACCCCCCCCTTGGCCACTGACCCCCCTCCCCACAGGGGCCCCTTGTAATCCTTTTAAGTGGAAAAATACCAATTTGCAACGATTTGTCTCACAGCGGGGTTCGGTGTTAAAGTGCGTTGGTCTCTTTAAGCAGCCACCATGACAGTTACCCAGCATGCATCAGTGCTGGCAGCTCCTTCTGTTGACTCATGGGTCACTTACAAACAAACACATCAGCAGTCTGAGAAGCGTTAGCCCCCCCAGACTAAACATGTTTGAGTAATGCAGGTCTGCATCAGAAGAAGAACAGAGTTCTGATATCTTCTCTCCCTGGTTCCACCCCCAGCTGCTTCAGGTGACATCACTAATGAGGCATTAACACACAGTTGTGACATCACTGAGCAAACGGCGAGCCTGGGAAAGCAGCATGCTGTCACTCAGCGGCTAGTTTCCCAGGAGGGGGGGGCTCTCCCAGTACGCTGCAGCTGCTCTCACTGGTTGTGGTGGAAACCAGCGGCTGTGACACCAGGCTCCTCCAGAGATCATCAGCTCCTGATGTTGAGTAGAGAGTAGAGCATCCTTCAATATTTACTTCTCTTCTCAGATTCTTCAGCTAGCTTTGTAACAATGCAACGACCCATAATGCAACACACACGTGTCCTGGATACTATAATACATATAATTTAGCATATCGCTAACTAGCTCGGGAGGCTGAAGTCTCTTCTTCTGAAGCCATGATGTCCCCTCTGGAACGTTAGCAACATGTGCTAAAGTTAGCGTAAGAAGGTGATTGGTTGACAGTCCAGACAAGGATCACATTGAAATGTTAAAGTGTGACACACAACGAGGTCTCGGCGTGGTGTCATTCCGAATGGGATGCGCCTCGTTACCATGACAACGTCACATTTCGTCATGTACAGTTGAAGCACGGCGACCGTCTTTGTCCCCAGAGGGCGAACCAGGACGCAGGCTGAGTGCGTTCCCTTACATCCATTAAAAGAAACAGCTGCTGTTAGCGTCACGCGTCTGGACGGCCTTATCAATACCTGCGCGTATTGATCGGAGCGGCGAGTCCGGGACCATGAACCCATTCCTCTCAGCGCTAATATTCCAAATGCTTCTTACGACATACTTATGAAGTGGCCTTTGAGGATCTATCGATCCCAGCGGCGAATGATTGGACAGAGGAGAGAGTACCTTCGTTTACCCCCCCGATGACCAGACGCCCCCCCGAAAGTTCAAAGGTCAGAGGTCATCAGCCCACCCAAGGTCATGGCCGCATTACCATCGTACCGCAGTTAATTCAATCTCCCCAAAACTCAGCTTCCACTCAGAGAAGAATTCAGTCGCAGAATCCAACGATGGTCTGAAGTATGAAATCAATACTTTAGACTCATAAGAGCCGGGTCATCGGAGGAGACATCTCCATAATCAATGAGGGGGGGCTCAAGTTCAGAAGGTCACTCCGCTGCTCCTTAGACTTCATACACCTCTGTAGGGAGACACCACGGCGACCCCCCCCCCGCTCTGATGATCGTTAGAGTCAGTGTAGATAAAGTAAAATCATTGATGATGATATCGTTGATTTCCAGTCTCTGATCTCGGATCTCGTCCCTTCCGAAGCAACCAATCAGCATTTAGATCAACAGAAGACGAGCTAACAGCTAACAGCTAGCAGCTAGCAGCTAGCAGCTAATGGCTAACCAACGGAGGTTGACTTCAGTTACACTACGATGCATTCAGGCTCCGCTCAGTGATAGTGAGAACTTTATAACATCATCGTGAAGTGTTCACGTGTAATCTTATGTGGTTAACTCAAATATATCGAGTTTTCACATGAATATAAAACTTATTTGCCAAGAATTATGATCTTTTTAACTTCCAACAGCTCAATGCTCATTATTATACAGCATTAAGCATTAAGCTCCGCCCCTGAACCCTCGGCCTGTTCCTGCTGAGCTCAGCCGGCCTCTCGTTGCCTTTCACTTTGTTTCATTTTACTGGAGCCAGTAAAACACGTCGCGACCCCCCCGAGCCGTTAAAGCGCAAAGAGCCGGGGCGAGAGGCAGCCGTCACCGGCCTGCCAATAAAAGATGAGAAGCCATTTAAGCCCACGGAGGAGCAGCGGCGTGCGGTCGATAAAGCAAACAGTGAGCCCGCCTCCCTCCGCCTGTCCGTCAGAGACCACAAGGTCGCGTCAGGGAAGAGAAACAAAGAACAATACGATTTAATATGGATACGCTTTTCTGTGGTTTGGTACTGACCAAGTCACCCACTTTACCCTAAAACAACATGTCCCCTGCATGAAGAGGACCCGTGTTGGATCTTCAGATGGGTTCCTGATGAGGACACTCGTCTTTAAGGCTTCCATCAGCTTCACTGAGGAGCCTCTGGATCGTCAAACTTATTCAGCAATAAGCTATCTTCACTTCCTGTTCCTGTTTGGTAAAAATAACCAAGGTGGCACCAGAAGTCCAAACTACGGACTACGTCATGACGACGGAGTAAAAGGACCTGTGATCAGTTCTCTTAAAAGAAGACGGTTCTGGTTCTTTTTCCTCTTTTTGTAGCCAGCTCCATCTCTCTAAATCTCAAAGATGACGCTTTAATCTATGAGATTATTGTGGCTGAGATTAATGCAATAAAATATTTTGGTGGAGCTCTTTTTACTTCCTGTGGGCGTTGACCCCTGACCCCTGACCCCTGAGGCCGCGAGCTGCAGTCAGTCAGATGAGACGCTAGCTGAAGATGGAGAGAAGAATTGAGCAGAAGGACAACAGAAGGGGGACGAGTGCAAACGGACCACTTTAGGACTGCTACGCTAAGCTACCTGCTAGGCTAAGCTAGCTGCTAGGCTAAGCTAGCTGCTAGGCTACTTGCATGTCAGCATCTAACGTTGATCTGCAGAGGACCACTGTGTCCCTAAAAGAAGACGTCGTGCTGAATGTGGGGACGTCGTTGGCTGTGAAATGATGAGAGATGAGAGCAAAGTGCAGGAGGTTCAACATGATCACATGGGGCCGTTTGTGTTTAACATTAAACATGAATACACAAGATGTTCACTCACTTATGTTATCCTAATATGCTAAAAGAAAAGAAAAGAAGCTTCTCTCACGTGAACGTGTGACATTACATGAATCAAAGGTGAACTATCAAATCAAATCACAAACAATCTGTACTGCAGATATCGATATAAAATATGAAAGTAAACTGGTTTGAAGTTAGAAATAAATAATCATTTGTTTTAAACACACACAGACACATTTAAGATCATTTTAATTTAATTAAATCAATAATTATAATAACTATAATAAACATTTATACATTTATATAATCTCTTTAGTTTAGTCCATTTAAAAAATAATTCATTATCGTAGTAATTTGTAGTATTTTGTGTTTAAATTCTTTATAATAAGTGTGAATATTTTAAAGTCTAAGAGGGTGAGAAACCAAGTGAAGTCAGTTTTAAGAGATTATATTTTAACTCAGATTGGTAATGAGGTGTTCTGGAGCCAAACAATAACTTGACCCCAGTTGACCTTTTGTTAATGGAAGTCACATCTCTCAGTGATGAAGGATGAGGAGGCGCGCTTCATTTAATGTTGTTTCCCTCAGACGCTCACACGTGTCACATGCTCTCTGCAGTAAGTGAGCCCTCCTCTGTAATGGAGTGACAGACACGTGGGGGGGGGCTCCCCTGTTCATCATGGGACGCATTGGGGGAGGAGGAGGAGGAGGAGGAGGAGGAGGAACATTGTGAGCATTCGTCAAAACAGGGATCTGCGAGAGGCTAATGATCCGCGGGAAATGAATGTGTCCATAAGAGAGAAAAATACACCGAGTGCATGAGTGTGGTCACGTGATCATGTGATCATGTGACTGAAAAAACACCAGATGACACATGGCCAGATGACATATGTCTCTATGAGGAGGAGGTGTGTCTCTATGAGGAGGTGGTGTGTCTCTATGAGGAGGAGGTGGTGTGTCTCTATGAGGAGGAGGTGTGTCTCTATGAGGAGGTGGTGTGTCCCTATGAGGAGGAGGTGATGTGTCTCTATGAGGAGGAGGTGGTGTGTCTCTATGAGGAGGTGGTGTGTCTCTATGAGGAGGAGGTGTGTCTCTATGAGGAGGTGGTGTGTCTCTATGAGGAGGAGGTGTGTCTCTATGAGGAGGAGGTGTGTCTCTATGAGGAGGTGGTGTGTCCCTATGAGGAGGAGGTGATGTGTCTCTATGAGGAGGAGGTGGTGTGTCTCTATGAGGAGGTGGTGTGTCTCTATGAGGAGGAGGTGTGTCTCTATGAGGAGGTGGTGTGTCTCTATGAGGAGGAGGTGTGTCTCTATGAGGAGGAGGTGTGTCTCTATGAGGAGGTGGTGTGTCTCTATGAGGAGGAGGTGGTGTGTCTCTATGAGGAGGAGGTGTGTCTCTATGAGGAGGTGGTGTGTCTCTATGAGGAGGAGGTGGTGTCTCTATGAGGAGGTGTGTCTCTATGAGGAGGAGGTGTGTCTCTATGAGGAGGTGGTGTGTCTCTATGAGGAGGAGGTGTGTCTCTATGAGGAGGTGATGTGTCTCTATGAGGAGGAGGTGTGTCTCTATGAGGAGGAGGTGGTGTCTCTATGAGGAGGAGGTGGTGTCCCTATGAGGAGGTGATGTGTCCCTATGAGGAGGAGGTGGTGTGTCTCTATGAGGAGGTGGTGTGTCTCTATGAGGAGGAGGTGGTGTCCCTATGAGGAGGTGGTGTGTCTCTATGACGAGGTGGTGTCTCTATGAGGAGGAGGTGTGTCTCTATGAGGAGGTGGTGTGTCTCTATGAGGAGGAGGTGGTGTCCCTATGAGGAGGTCATGTGTCCCTATGAGGAGGAGGTGGTGTGTCTCTATGAGGAGGTGGTGTGTCTCTATGAGGAGGAGGTGGTGTCCCTATGAGGAGGTGGTGTGTCTCTATGACGAGGTGGTGTCTCTATGAGGAGGAGGTGGTGTCTCTATGAGGAGGTGATGTGTCCCTATGAGGAGGTGGTGTGTCTCTATGAGGAGGAGGTGGTGTCTCTATGAGGAGGTGGTGGTGTCTCTATGAGGAGGTGATGTGTCCCTATGAGGAGGTGGTGTGTCTCTATGAGGAGGTGATGTGTCTCTATGAGGAGGTGATGTGTTCCTATGAGGAGGTGGTGTGTCTCTATGAGGAGGTGATGTGTCCCTATGAGGAGGTGGTGTGTCTCTATGAGGAGGTGATGTGTCCCTATGAGGAGGTGGTGTGTCTCTATGAGGAGGTGGTGTCTCTATGAGGAGGTGGTGTCTCTATGAGGAGGAGGTGGTGTCCCTATGAGGAGGTGATGTGTCCCTATGAGGAGGAGGTGGTGTGTCTCTATGAGGAGGTGGTGTCCCTATGAGGAGGTGGTGTGTCTCTATGACGAGGTGGTGTCTCTATGAGGAGGAGGTGTGTCTCTATGAGGAGGTGGTGTGTCTCTATGAGGAGGAGGTGGTGTCCCTATGAGGAGGTCATGTGTCCCTATGAGGAGGAGGTGGTGTGTCTCTATGAGGAGGTGGTGTGTCTCTATGAGGAGGAGGTGGTGTCCCTATGAGGAGGTGGTGTGTCTCTATGACGAGGTGGTGTCTCTATGAGGAGGAGGTGGTGTCTCTATGAGGAGGTGATGTGTCCCTATGAGGAGGTGGTGTGTCTCTATGAGGAGGTGATGTGTCCCTATGAGGAGGTGGTGTGTCTCTATGAGGAGGAGGTGGTGTCTCTATGAGGAGGTGATGTGTCCCTATGAGGAGGTGGTGTGTCTCTATGAGGAGGTGATGTGTCTCTATGAGGAGGTGATGTGTCCCTATGAGGAGGTGGTGTGTCTCTATGAGGAGGTGATGTGTCCCTATGAGGAGGTGGTGTGTCTCTATGAGGAGGTGATGTGTCCCTATGAGGAGGTGGTGTGTCTCTATGAGGAGGTGGTGTCTCTATGAGGAGGTGGTGTGTCTCTATGAGGAGGAGGTGGTGTCTCTATGAGGAGGTGATGTGTCCCTATGAGGAGGTGGTGTGTCTCTATGAGGAGGTGATGTGTCTCTATGAGGAGGTGATGTGTCCCTATGAGGAGGTGGTGTGTCTCTATGAGGAGGTGGTGTGTCTCTATGAGGAGGTGATGTGTCCCTATGAGGAGGTGGTGTGTCTCTATGAGGAGGTGGTGTGTCTCTATGAGGAGGAGGTGGTGTCCCTATGAGGAGGTGATGTGTCCCTATGAGGAGGAGGTGGTGTCTCTATGAGGAGGTGATGTGTCCCTATGAGGAGGTGGTGTGTCTCTATGAGGAGGTGATGTGTCTCTATGAGGAGGTGATGTGTCCCTATGAGGAGGTGGTGTGTCTCTATGAGGAGGTGATGTGTCCCTATGAGGAGGTGGTGTGTCTCTATGAGGAGGTGATGTGTCCCTATGAGGAGGTGGTGTGTCTCTATGAGGAGGTGGTGTCTCTATGAGGAGGTGGTGTGTCTCTATGAGGAGGAGGTGGTGTCTCTATGAGGAGGTGATGTGTCCCTATGAGGAGGTGGTGTGTCTCTATGAGGAGGTGATGTGTCTCTATGAGGAGGTGATGTGTCCCTATGAGGAGGTGGTGTGTCTCTATGAGGAGGTGGTGTGTCTCTATGAGGAGGTGATGTGTCCCTATGAGGAGGTGGTGTGTCTCTATGAGGAGGTGGTGTGTCTCTATGAGGAGGTGATGTGTCCCTATGAGGAGGTGGTGTGTCTCTATGAGGAGGTGATGTGTCCCTATGAGGAGGTGGTGTGTCTCTATGAGGAGGTGGTGTGTCTCTATGAGGAGGTGGTGTGTCTCTATGAGGAGGTGGTGTGTCTCTATGAGGAGGTGGTGTCCCTATGAGGAGGTGGTGTGTCCCTATGAGGAGGTGGTGTCTCTATGAGGAGGTGGTGTGTCTCTATGAGGAGGAGGTGGTGTCCCTATGAGGAGGTGGTGTGTCTCTATGACGAGGTGGTGTCTCTATGAGGAGGAGGTGGTGTCTCTATGAGGAGGTGATGTGTCCCTATGAGGAGGTGGTGTGTCTCTATGAGGAGGTGATGTGTCCCTATGAGGAGGTGGTGTGTCTCTATGAGGAGGAGGTGGTGTCTCTATGAGGAGGTGATGTGTCCCTATGAGGAGGTGGTGTGTCTCTATGAGGAGGTGATGTGTCTCTATGAGGAGGTGATGTGTCCCTATGAGGAGGTGGTGTGTCTCTATGAGGAGGTGATGTGTCCCTATGAGGAGGTGGTGTGTCTCTATGAGGAGGTGATGTGTCCCTATGAGGAGGTGGTGTGTCTCTATGAGGAGGTGGTGTCTCTATGAGGAGGTGGTGTGTCTCTATGAGGAGGAGGTGGTGTCTCTATGAGGAGGTGATGTGTCCCTATGAGGAGGTGGTGTGTCTCTATGAGGAGGTGATGTGTCTCTATGAGGAGGTGATGTGTCCTATGAGGAGGTGGTGTGTCTCTATGAGGAGGTGGTGTGTCTCTATGAGGAGGTGATGTGTCCCTATGAGGAGGTGGTGTGTCTCTATGAGGAGGTGGTGTGTCTCTATGAGGAAGGTGATGTGTCCCTATGAGGAGGTGGTGTGTCTCTATGAGGAGGTGATGTGTCCCTATGAGGAGGTGGTGTGTCTCTATGAGGAGGTGGTGTGTCTCTATGAGGAGGTGATGTGTCCCTATGAGGAGGTGGTGTGTCTCTATGAGGAGGTGGTGTGTCTCTATGAGGAGGTGGTGTCCCTATGAGGAGGTGGTGTGTCCCTATGAGGAGGTGGTGTCTCTATGAGGAGGTGGTGTGTCTCTATGAGGAGGTGGTGTCTCTATGAGGAGGTGGTTGTTGTTTGTTTGTGTCAGTGTCCTCTTTAGGGAAGTGAACCCGTCTCTATTGTTTATCACCCTCCTCTTTTTTGTGCCTGGTGTCCATCCCCCCCCCCCCCCTGTATTTGCATAGAGATGAATGAGGGCGAGTCGCAGTGACACGTGACTTTTACCATATGATTGAGGAGGTTATTATTGCTGTTCTGTGATTCGTGTTAACAGGTTATGTTAGCGACAAAGGACGTGGGGGGGGGGGGGGGGGGGGGGGGGGGGTGGGGGGGGGGGGGGGGATGGAGTCCACTGAAGGTGCTCATTCTGTCATTACCTAGCCCCGCCCCCCACACCTCTCCAGCATCCATCCTCCAGGAGGCCACGACCGACTGCAGCAGCCGTGATTAATCACCGCTCTGCCCCTGAGACTCCGCCCCCAAGCGCTGCGATTGGTCAGATGTGTGGAGGTGCAGAAGGAGGCGGGGTTTGAACATCTTTCAAAGTTACCTTTCAGTCAGTATTACATACTACATGAACCTCTAATACAATATAAAGTACTACATGAACCTCTAATACAATATAAAGTACTACATGAACCTCTAATACAATATAAAGTACTACATGAACCTCTAAAAGAGTATAAAGTACAACATGTACCTCTGAGACTTGGTACTTGCATACAGTACTACATGCACCTCTAAGATGTAGTACAGTATGAAGTACTCTGTGTACTCTGTATTGA